>NC_043962.1:13502502-13730524 GCF_902148855.1 Sphaeramia orbicularis
ATTGTGTGAAAATTATGAAATAAAAGCATTTTTGACCTCCCGAGACCCGGCAATGCATTTTTGTCCTCTATAGGGGACAAAAGTTAGACAGTTTTATTTAAAAAAAAATAAATGCTGTAACTGAGAACAGCTGTTTCTGCCACTCACTTCATACACCACTAATTCAACAGAGGAAGGGAAGTGGCTGCATCTTGTCTCCTGCTTCCCTGACACTTTTCTACCGTAGTGCCTTTGAGCAAGGGAGTCTATAGCTTGCAAGGGATGCCACCCCCAACTCCCTCCATCCCTTCCATCCTTCCTTCCATATCATCCTCCCAAATTATTTTATGATCACTAAAGTGCACATTATTAACCCTTTCATGCATGAATTATGAGAACCTTAATCAAGATTTTTTTTTTTTCCTGAGTGTTTTATTCCTCCTCAGGCATGAAAAAAACAATATGATTGATTTTTTTTTTTTTTTTTTTTTTTTTTAATGAACCTATTTTTCAGAGTTACAAAAATGTCCACTCTGCTGGACACCATGCATTTAATTTTTGAAGCATTTAATTTTGGGGCTCTGACGTTTTTTTCTCTGGGGTCGTGTATATGTGTCCAAAGTTAGTGGAGAGTGATGGGATTTACATTTACAGTTTTAGTGTCCATCAAAGTCATGAACTATTATTACACTGCAAAAAATCTAAATCTAACCAAGTGTATTTTTCTCATTTCTAGTCAAAATATCTCAGACAAGACAAGAATTGTTTCAAGTTTATTTATTTATTTTGCTTAACTCAAGATTTTTTTGCTTAATTCAAGGTTTTTATTTTATTTTTTTCTTATGAACCTATTTTTCATAGAATTACAAAAATATCCACTCAGCTGGACACCATGCGTTTAATTTTTGAAGCAAAGAAACATGCATTTACTGACATACTGTGTGAAAACTATGAAGTAAAAGCATTTTTGACCTCCTGAGACCTGGCAATGCATTTTTGTCCTCTATAGGGGACAAAAGTTGACAGTTTTACTTAAAAAAAAAAGGCTGTCCATTGCAAAGGACATTCAATTAAAATAAATAAATAAAAATAATTTGAAAAAAATGTCTCAGGGAAAAAAACAAAACAAAACTGTTGCATTATGTGGTTTCCAATCAAGACAATTGTTTAATGAAAAAAAGCTAAAAATTTCACTTTCCCGGGTCTCAGGAGGTGAATGCTGCTAATCTGATGTTTTCTCACATTTCAACATACTATAAGACGAGTTATTACTCACTCAGACAATATGCAAAAAACAAACAAACAAAAAACCCTCTGTTAATTACAGTCTGATAACAATTAGCCATTGATTTAGATAAAAGAACAGGAAAGTTACAGTAATGGTCTGAATGTCAGTGTATGGGATGGTGCATAAGCGTCCACTGTGTTGGCTGATATGGAACTAAAACAACCAAACCCGTGAATATACAAGAGAACAGCTGGAGAAGAACTGTCCACTGGAGTGACCACCATGCATGTAAGGGTTAATATGGGGAGAGAGAGAGGTAACTGAGAACAGCTGTTTCTGCCACTCACTTCAGACACCACTAATTCAACAGAGGAGGGAAGTGGCTGCATCTTGTCTCCTCTCTCCCGAACACTTTCCTACCGTAGTGCCTTTGAGCAAGGGAGTCTATAGCTGCAGGGGATGCCACCCCCCCCAACTCCCTCCATCCTTCCATCCTTCTATCATCCTCCCAAATTCTTTTATGATCACTAAAGGGCACATTAAAATCATAACTGCTCTAATGACCGTGGCAATGCTGTAAAGGTTTAAGTGAGAGCTAATTTTAAAAATATCCAAGCTGAGACTTTCTAAACATGGTAACAATGGGAGAGCCCCGAAGCGTGGCAGGCAAACAGCTCATTTGGGAAACTCTGTGTTGTTGTGCTGCTTCCTTCCTCTCTTATATTCTCTCTCTCGCTCACTCTCTCCGAAAGGCAAAGAGGCAACGCAGCTCATTTTTTGGCGTTTCTTGTTTGACCTGTGTAGGCTTCCTGCACATTTTCTAATATATATATCATTTATTTTTAATTCCAAAAGTCACCGGTTCATTTCCCTGTGCCTGAGGACTTATACATTCTTGCTTCTCACATCTTTGGTTCTATCACTTTTAATGTTAATTTCTTGGAGATGTACCTTTATAACAACCTCTGCGTGGCTAATTCTAACCCTAAATCATCACCCTGAAGTATGTTGGTATAAAAAATGTTACGCATTTGCTGTGAACGCTGTTGCGTCGAGGTCAAAACTGGATGTTTCAGTGAGATAATGCACAGTGAAACACATCCATGGCATGATTGATGAAACTGTCAGGAATTTAGTTTGGTTATATCATCCCAAGACCCAGGAAAGTAAACATTTTGGCTTTTTTACATTAACCCTCATCCTACCAGCTGGGGTCCAACTGGATCCCAGGACATGATTTTTATGTCTCTGCTGTATCATTCATTGAATGATCACTTTGTGCTAGGAGTTTGTCTGTATGTCCATGTTCGATTGCTTATATTAGTTCCAAAAACAGTCTGACATAATGGGTACTGTATTCAACTTGGTGTTTCAGTAAGTGATGGCGAATAGAAATAGAAGAGCAAGGTCCACTGCTGCACAAGCCCTTATGTCTATTTTAGAGGCAGAGGACAGCTCTGAGGCTGAAGGTTCTGAAACATCCGATTGTTAAAAATCAGGGTGATCTGATAATTTCTATCACCCTCATTCTTATGCAATTACTTATTGTAATGGTGTTTTACGATACAAACTGTTTTCATACGTAATAAAAACATTCCAAAATGAAATGAAGTTTCCTGTCTGTTACTAAGATGTGATATCACCATATATCACAGTGGGGTCCACATGGACCCCGGTTGGTAGGATTAGGATATGACATATGTTGGTAGAATGAGGGTTAAATAATTGTCTTGACTTGGAAAAGCATAATGTAAAAGTTTCCTTTGCAGTGGACAGGGTTTTTTTTTTTCTAGGATAAAAATGCAGAACAGGGTCTCAGGAGGATATATTTTCTTGTTAAAAAAAAACAAAAAACATTTGCATTTGTTTGAGTCTCAGTCTAAAAAAAGATTTTTCCCGTACGTAGCCGATTTCTTGATAATATTTTGAGATTGTCTACAATATTAAGGGTGTCCTCAACTTTTTTCCACTACTGTATAAAGATTTTACTTTACAGAGTGCAGCATTTTAGTTCGGATTAAGAATGGATTCCCAGTTTTGGGATCAAATACGCTCACCCATGTGCACATTGAAACACATCCATGACATGATGTGATGAATTTGTCAGGAATTTAGTTTGGTTATATCATCCCAAGACCCAGGAAAGTAAACCTATAGGCTTTTTTTTTTTTTATTTTTTTTTTTACATTAAATAATTGTCGTAATTGGAAAAAGCATAATGCTGCAGTTTCCTTTGCAGTGGGCAGGGTTTTTTTCTAGGATAAAAATGCAGAGCTGGGTCTCAGAAGGATATATTTTCTTGTTAAAAATAAAAATAAAAAAAAACATTTGCATTAGTTTGAGTCTCAATCTAAAAAAGATTTTTCCATATGTAGCTGATTTCTTGATAATATTTGAGATGGTGTACAATTTCAAGGGTGTCCTCAACTTTTTTTCACTACTGTATAAAGATTTTACATCACAGAGTGCAGCATTTTAGTTCGGATAAAGAATGGATTCCCAGTTTTGGGATCAAATATACTCACCCATGTGCACATTGAAACACATCGATGGCAGGATGTGTTGGAACTGTCAAGGATTTAGTTTTGTTATATCCTCCTTAGACCCAGGAAAATAAACATTTTGGCTTTTTTTTACAGTAAATAATTGTCTTGATTGGAAAAAGCAGAATGCAACAGTTGTTCAGATACAGTTTTTATGGAATGTCCTTTGCAGTGGACAGGGTTTTGTTTTTTTTTCGAAGTGAATCTGTGAAACTCTTGTTCCCTATAGAGGACAAAATGCATAGCAGGGTCTTGGGAGGTTATTTAACACATAACCTATTTAACAATTAAAAAAAAAAAAAAAAAATTGCATTCATTTGTGTCTGATGTCTAAATCTAAAAAAGATTTTTCTCTACATAGCTGATTTCTTGGTAATATTTGAGATTGTCTACAATATTAAGGGTGTCCTCAACTTTCTTCCACTACTGTATAAAGATTTTATATCACAGGCTGCAGCATTTTAGTTCAGATAAAGAATGGATAATGCAACAGTTTTTTAGATACAGAATTTTTACTGAAACGTCCTTTGCAGTGGACAGGGTTTTTGCAATGCATTGTTGGTCTGAGGAGGTTATTTTTCTAGTTAAGGGTCAAAACACAGAATTCAAAACCTCTCTGACGAGACATTTTAGAGACAATTTGACAGATTAGTGTTGTTAAATGACCCACGTTTTTACTTTTTTTCTTCTTCTTCTTCTTTCTTCTTTTTTTCTTTTTCTTTTTCCTTTTTTTTTTATTTATTTATTTTTCGAAACCTCTCTGACGAGACATTTTAGAGACAATTTGACAGATTAGTGTTGCTAAATGACCCACGTTTTTACTTTTAAATTCATTTTTGCTTTAGTTGGACCATAAGGGATTATCCAAAACAAGGAGTTACTTTATATTGACATAAATGTTGGAAAAGTTTGCTCTCTGACAGGACATTACTGTGTTTTGACCCTTAAAAATAAAAAAAACCCCAAACATTTGCATTAGTTTGAGTCTGTCTAATGTCTCAATCTAAAAAAAAAATTCTCCAAGTACCTGATTTCTTGATAATATTTGAGACTGTGTAAAATATTAAACGTTTTTTCACTATTGTTAAAAGATTTTACATTACAAGGTTCCCAGTTTTGGGATCAAATATATTCACCCATGCGCACATAGAAACACATCCATAGCATGACGTGTTGGAACTGTCAAGAATTTAGTTTTGTTATATCCTCTTTAGACGCAGGAAAGTAAACATTTTGGCTTTTTTTTTTTTTACATTAAATAGTTGTCTTGATTGGTAAAAACATAATGCAACAGTTTTTCAGACAGAATTTTTACTGAACGTCCTTTGCAGTGGACAGGGTTTCTGCAATGCATCGTTGGGTCTGAGAAGGTTATTTTTCTAGTTAAGGGTCAAAACACAGTATTTGAAACCTCTCTGAGGAGACATTTTAGAGACAATTTGACAGATTAGTGTTGCTAAATGACCCACGTTTTTACTTTTAAATTCATTTTTGCTTTAGTGGGACCATAAGGGATTATCCAAAACAAGAAGTTACTTTATATTGACATAAATGTTGGAAAAGTTTGCTCTCTGACAGGACATTACTGTGTTTTGACCCTTAAAAAAAAAACAAAAAACAAACAAACATTTGCATTAGTTTGAGTCTGTCTAATGTCTCAATCTAAAAAAAAAAATTCTCCAAGTACCTGATTTCTTGATAATATTTGAGACTGTGTAAAATATTAAACTTTTTCCCACTGCTGTATAAAGATTTTACATTACAGGGTTCCTAGTTTTGGGCTCAAATCTGCTCACCCATGCGCATAAGTACTAATACTGACTAATTAGTGGTAACCCCACAAAAAGTCTAAGACCCAATGGGCTAATAAATACTATTTAATCTGTCTGCACTTATGGGAATGTGTGTAATTGTCTTTTTTTAAATTTTTTTTTACACTTTTACTGCTGTAGAAGTTCATTCAAAGTCACATGCACACACTCCCAAGTAGATAAAGTATGTGTCTTTGGCCTGGATTTGTGAATTTTGGCTGATTTACAGGCTGGACCATCAACATGAGGGTAGATGGGAGGTGTGGGTGTGTGTGTGTGTGGGGGGGGTCTGTCCTTTTCTGGCAAACCTACCAGAAGCAGTGGCAAAATTTGTGAGAAGCCCAAATGCTAATGAGTTCATTAAGTGAGTCATTCAGATAATAATGCAAACACATGCCATATGGTAGTGTTTGTCGCCGTAGTGTTAAGAGGCACATAATCCCATCATACCAACGTGCACACGCTCATTCCACCTGACTCGTCGTTCACGTCAGATAGCACAAACTACCCTCGGAAATCCTTTAACGTCCAATCTCGGTGCATTACGGCGTTGGTCTGTGTGGGATGGAATGAGGTGCTCTTATTTATAGACGCTCAGGTAGGAAGCCAAGTTCCTCTTCACGACCGCCGTACACACCTACTGTCCTCGCACCACCCACCACCACCTCACACACACATAAATATGGTCACACACACCACCAGCAGCCCTTCTACTTGGCAATAAATCGCTGTTTTCCAAATGAAACGTTAAGCAGCCTCTCCTGGTGGAGCAATGATTCAGAATAAGCGCCGCACAGCTGGGAGCTGCAGGTGCAAGAATGTTTCTGCTCTTCTTTTTCCTCCCTCATCCACTTTCAGAGGTGGTGTGTTCAATCAAACCAGGGGTGGCACTGTTTTTTTGTTTTTTTTTTTCATATGATTTGTTAATATATGATCATCCTATAGAGCGATTTAAGTGTTTTCCTGTAATTATATGATGGATTATAGATCAAAAAGTAACACAAATTCCATGTTGGTTTCTCCCAAAAGCGGCACTTTGATGGTTTAATGCAGGGGTGTCAAACTCATTTTAGATCAGGGGCCACATTCAGCCTAATATGCTATAAAGTGGGCCGGACCAGTCAAATAATATAAATAATAGGATAAGAACTTTTGAGTGAAAAAAGACGTTTACATCGACAAATTGTACTTGAACATAACATGAAGAAATATGAACAACCTGAAAATTCTTTAGTAAATCAAGTGCAAGGTTAACAATATTACGCCTTTTATCATTTACTTTTATTACGCCGTTTATCATTTATACATGCTAATCACAACTCAGAGATTACAGTGGATCTACAAATAAACAAAACATTTAATAACAGGGAAAAAATGATTAAAATTATACATACTTCTCTTAAGACATTCAGATATTCACATTTTTTGTTAAAGGCTAGTCTATAAATGTACACATTTTTGTGTAATTTTACTTTTTTTACACTAAAACAAAGAGACAAATTTGCAGTTTTCATAATTTACAGGTTATTTTGATAGTATTTTACTGGTCTCATCATTTTTAGATTGAAATGACCTAAAATGATTTGAACACACTTGATTGTTCATATTTTCAGTGTAATTTTTGCATTTCACAAATTCATCCCAGGGGCTGGACTGGACCCTTTGGCGAGTCGAATTTGGCCCCCAGGCCACATGTTTGACACCTGTGGTTTAATGGTTCATCTCAGATCACAGCTTAATCCTTTACCGGCAAGTGACTATTTTTGATCATTTCTAAATAGATTACAAGACAGTGACAGTAACAGTTACAGCAGTGGTTCCCAACCTTTTTCCGCTCGTGACCCCATTTTAACATCACAAACTTCTGGTGACCCCAGAGACAATTTTTTCATGAGGTGTGTTTTTATTTATTTATTTATTTATTTTATTTGTAAACTGAAACTGTGGTGAGCAAAGCACCGATATTTCGTTTAATAAAGTACCGATGGTGCATTTATTGAATGACAATAAAGTAAGTCTGATAAGAACTGATAAATAATGTCAACTTCAAAGTTTTTTTTCTCTGTTTTTGAATGAAAAACGTCCAATTCCGTCATGAAAATGTTTACATCTACGAACCGTACTTGAACATAACATGAACAAATATGAACCTAAAAATTCTTAAGAAAAATAAGCGCAGTTTGAACACTATTACGCCTTAATTTATCATTTATACATATGCATCACAACTTACAGATCACAGTGGATCTACAAATACACAAAACATGTAGTAAGAGGCAGAATATTGGTACAGTTCCACAAACTTCTCTTCAGAAATTTCAGTTTATTCACATTTTTTGCAAAAGGGTAGTCTGTAAATGTAAACATTTTTGTGTAATTTTACTTTTTTTTTTTTTTTACACTAAAACAAAGAGAAAAAATTGTAGTTTCCATTATTTCTAGGTTATTCCGATAGTATTTTACTGGTCTGACCCACTTGAGATTGAATTAACCTTAAATGATTCTAACATTCTTGACTGTCAGTATTGTCAGTATAATTTCTGCATTTCACAAATTCATCCCAGGGGCCAGATTGGACCCTTTGGTGGGCCAGATTTGGCCCCCGGGCCACATGTTTAACACCTATGTCCTAGATAATGCTTTTCTTTTTTGTCTGTGTTGTATACTTGCCCCCTGCCTTGGTTTTCCCTCCGTTTCCTGTCATTCACCCTTAATTAATGTGATTTACTAACTTTAATCCCCATTTATTTCCTCTACATGTTCAGCACCACATCCCCCCTTTGCTCTTCACCATCTCTCTCTCTTTCAGTCTCTGTCTTTCCTCATCTCTCTTTCATCAGTCGAGAAAAATGCCGTTGAACTGGCTGTTGAAATTCCGGGCTTGCATCTTGGGTGTGTCTGCGGAAAGATTTGCTGAGGTGGACGTTTATGAGAACGGTGACCAACGGACTGTTAAAGTTCCCGTTTAAGCCGCTGCAGGCAGAATAAGAGATAGAGCAGAGTGAGGTCACGGTCTCCAGGAAAAAAAAATAAAAAAATCTTCAAGTTGCCATGGTGTCCTGTTACCTACAGACTAGACTGACCTTCGTGCTGACATACTTTGCGTATACACTCTCACACATGAGGAGAAGCCTTATGTGAACACACTCAGACTTTATCCTATTACGCCTCTGCTGTTCCCTTCTTGTTCTTCCAACTTTGTTCCGTCTCACCTTCGCTCGGTCTTGCAGCCGGCAGATTGATGTAGCAAATTTCACAAAGAAAAGGACACAGTCGGTCATGGTATGTCAGTGTTATTAATTATTCAAGGCTCCAGCTACAGGTGTGAGATCCTCTGCACGGACCTAAAGCGTTCTGCTGGATTCTTTCTAATGTCCATATGTCAGAGTTAACACTTTGAAACACCTGATCTGACTCCACAGACTCCCATTCAAACACCACCTTCTGTGTAAGTGGTCGACGACTGTGGCTCAGTTGGTAGAGCGGGATGTCCGATGACTGAAGGGCTGACGGTTCAAATCCTGGCTCTGATTGTACACATGTTGAAGTGTCCTTGGGCAAGACACTGAACCCTACGTTGCTCCCAGTAAGGCATGGCAGCCCACTGGTCCATACAGGGTGGGGAAGCAAAATTTACAATGAACATTGAGTTGTTTTTTCTCAGCAGGCACTACGTCAATTGTTTTGAAACCAAACATATATTGATGTCATAATCATACCTAACACTATTATCCATACCTTTTCAGAAACTTTTGCCCATATGAGTAATCAGGAAAGCAAACGTCAAAGAGTGTGTGATTTGCTGAATGCACTCGTCACACCAAAGGAGATTTCAAAAATAGTTGGAGTGTCCATAAAGACTGTTTATAATGGAAAGAAGAGAATGACTATGAGCAAAACTATTACCAGAAAGTCTGGAAGATACTATTAAAGAAGAATGGGAGAAGTTGTCACCCGAATATTTGAGGAACATTTGCGCAAGTTTCAGGAAGCGTGTGAAGGCAGTTATTGAGAAAGAAGGAGGACACATACAATAAAAACATTTTCTATTATGGAAATTTTCTTGTGGCAAATAAATTCTCATGACTTTCAATAAACTAATTGGTCATACACTGTCTTTCAATCCCTGCCTCAAAATATTGTAAATTTTGCTTCCCCACCCTGTAGTGTGAGTGGATGAATGAGAGGCTTTGTAAAGCGCTTTGGGCACCATCAAAGTGCAGAAAATGTGCTTTATAACCATGAATAATACAAGATTTTGGTTTCTTTAACCCCAGTGCTACATTTTAGGTAGTTTTTTTCTCTATATTTAATATTTCTTAAGTGGTTTGCCACAATTTAAAATGAAATAATCCTCTATGTTTTGTATTTTTCCAGTGAAAATGAGATATCTTCCAGTATTTCATTTACTGGCCTGATTTGACTCAATAGACTCCCATTCAAACACCACCTCCTGTCAAAAAATGCAATATTTTTGTTTCTGTAACCCATAAAGACCCAGTGTTGTGGCAGTTTGTGGTAGTTTTTGCTTCATATTTAACACTTCCTAAGTGATTTGCCTTTGAGATAATCTTCTATATTTTGCATTTTGCCAGTGAAAATCAGATCTTTTCCAATATTTAGCTAATTTACTGGCCTGATCTGACTCCACAGACTCCCATTCAAACACCATCTTCTGTCTAAAAATACAATATTTACCTCTGCCAAGGACAGCGGAGGTTATGTTGTCATTGGGGTTTGTTTGTTTGTCTGTCTGTTAGCAAGATAACTCAAAAAGTTATGGAAGAATTTTGATGAAATTTTCAGGAAATGTTGATACACACCATGTTGGCACAAGGAACAAATGATTAAATTTTGGTGGTGATCTGGGCGGGTGGGAGTGGGGGACTGATTTGCTTTGGTGGAGGTCTGCGCTCTCAGAGTGCTTTTTTTATTTTTGTTTATTTAACCCATGAAGACCCAGTGCTACATTTGTTGTAGTTTTTTTCTCCATATTAAACATTTCTTAAGTGATTTGCCATAATTTACTATGAAATAATCCTATATGTTTTGCATTTTTCCGGTGAAAATCAGGTATTTTCCAGTTTTTAATTTACTGATCATGTAGACGTTCATAGAAGCTCAGATTAATCTTGAGGGTTATCATCCCAAAAATCTGAGGAAAAAGTGACTTTTTCAGTAAAATATATAATGAACTGAACATAAAACAAGTGTCTATGACCGCTGTTATTGATCCAACTCCTTGGGTTTTACTGGATGAATCAATGTTGTAGAAGATGACGGTGTTTCCATGGTAACTGCGAACCCTCTGAACGTCCAAATCGGTCATATCTGACGACCACAAAAAGATGACAAACTGTATTTTACACCAATTATTTACATGTATTGATATGATTCGTGGACTAGCAGGTATATATTCTAGATCAGTAGATGGTTTTGGTCTCCAGTGGATGTTCGGGTCTTTAAGGGTTAATAAGACTCTAGAACTACATAAACTCACTGTGTGAAATCCTCTTGTGAAGTCTGACGTCAATGTGCACTAAAAACTACTTTCTGAGTCATCACAGGTGCCTGTATGGTTTCTTTCTCCACCATTTACCAAAGGTGTGTTCAGAACAGCAATTAGTGTAAGTGTCCATAGTCAGTGTTTAAAAAGGAGGGTCTAAAAATAAGATGAAAACACTAGATCTGTGGAAAAAGACACTCAAAACAAGTGAAATATCTGTCCATGCAGCAAGATAATTCCACTTAACAAGATTTCTTGATTGTTAAATATAGAAATAAGCATGTCTACAGATGTATGAACATTTAAAATACAAAACTTAACTCCTTAAACAAGATAAATTTTCTAACACTTGTAAATCTAAGTTTTTTTTAATATTCGTAACAACCAAATAATTTGCAGTGTGACTATGAGTAGGAGACGGACACAGTAGAATAGTACAAAAAAAGCTGAATATGGCATAAAATCAAACATATTTTAACATTTTCTGTGTATAATATATTATTAAAGCTCTTGGTCTGTGCACACCACTACAGAACTACTTCATTGCATGTCCGTCCCCTAAATGAGGCCACCTTGACATAAAGTGCTACTTTATTTATCGTCCCCTGAGTTTCACAGTGACGATGAAGGGCTGACAAATGAAATACAAAGTGTGAAGATGGAAAATATCTCATAACAACTGTACTCTATATGAGGAGAATCCATAAAAATCCAGTTTAGCAGATGCAGTGGAACCTATCGTTTGTAATTTTTGGCTAATCTTTTTTATTTAAGAAATGTAACTTTATTGACTTCATCCACCTTTATCATTAGGAATACCAATTGGATGTGTTTGATGGACTTACAGCAGAGTGATTAGAAAGTAATATAAGTGTAACTGGAAACAGTGAATGACGTCTTAGTTTAGCATCTTAAGTCTGGTACAGGGGTGGCTACAGTTCTGACTGTGTTGCCATGGTAATGCTATGTGATTGTTGTGTGTAAACATACTAAATGTCCACGTAAGAAGAAGAACGTCAGATAAACAAACAAATAAACAAATAATCAACAAACCACTTTCGGAAAACTGAACACAATTCAGACAATAAGCACTTAAATGTGCAAATATCAAAGACCAATGCGACAAACTTTGCTGCGCTAAGCTAACACTTAGCAGATCCAACAGTACAAGTATTATTTCTCTACCGCTAAAATTCACTGAATTAGACTAAATGCTCAAATAAAGTTTGCATTATGAAGTGGTGATTAAGAATTTTGTCTCGTTTTCTGATCGTAACTTAGTTTTACATGAATGAAGCTACTGCTATCAGCTAATCCATTATTTTGCGTTACATTACAATTATCCTGATGGGAAACAAATGGCGAATCTAAATCTTACCAAGTGTATTTTTCTCGTTTCTAGTCAAAATACTGTATCTCATCACACTTAAAATAAGACATAATCACCTAAAGAGTAACTTTTCAGTGAGACATAAGAACTTGTTTTTAGACAGTAGATCTTGAAAATCATATTCAACGAAATCTTACTGAGATAATTTTCGCTTGTTCCATTGGCAGATTTTTTTTTAATGCTTAATTCAAGATGTTTTAGCTTAATTCAAGAAAGAAAAAAAAAAATCTGCCAATGGAACAAGCGAAAATTATCTCGGTAAGATTTCTTGAAATAAGATTTTCAAGATCTATTGTCTAAAAATAAGTTCTTATATCTCACTGAAAAGTTACTCTTTCGGTGATTATGTCTTATTTTAAGTGTGATGACATATTTTGACTAGAAATGAGAAAAATACACAGATTTTTTCCAATGTTCTGTTTGAATAAGACATTTTTTTTTCTTGAAAGACAGCTTTACTATGTGTTAAATTTGAGGTTTTGGGATAATTTAAAGCTGTTTAATTAGTTAGCAGTAAGGCTCGTACTGCAGCCTCTATGTTCTACCACTGGTTCCAAAAGGTCAGCCAAACTGTCAACATGCCAAATATAAGGCTTCAGAACTGGCTCCCTTTTATACAGTATACCGTCCATCATCCCTCCCTCCTCAGGCAGTAGTTAAGTACGCTCAGTCTCTATGGAGCTCCTGCTCTATCAATGGATTTTATCTTACAAAACAATGTGTAAATTGAACAGAACCCTGTCATGTCCATCTTGGTTATCATGACTCATCCTTGGACAGCATTGTTTCTTAGATGAGGGTTTTTTTGTGTGTGAAGTATCCTTTCAGACCTATTATTCCTCTGCTACTAGGGCTGTTTCAGTGATGGGCTTTTGAAAGTGGAGTCTGGCTAAGGAGCAACAGCATATGACAAGCTGCAAAGACTAATGATGACACTAATAAGGAATGCTAGTCATCAAAGGGGATGATTTCTTCTTAAGTTCCCCCTGTCTGTATTCCTCACTCCTTTTCTCTTCTATGCTGTCTTGCTATCGTATTCTCATATTTGTGTTTAGATCCCATAAAAATGGCCTGAGTTGAGAAAAAATTGCATTGAAGCTTGCATATTTAACAGCCTATAAACTCAAAGACCATGAAAATTTTGCTTGCGGGGTCCCTCTAAAGTCAAGAAACGGTATTGTCTATAACAGCTGTCGTAAAATCTCGACCTCGCGCGTTTGTCGACAAACTGTTGATGCTGGCAAACTTCCTGAGGCAAGACAGGAGACATACTGATAGAAATTTACTAGGGTCTTCCTCAGTGAGACATGATTAACCCTTTCATGCATGAATTATGAGAACCTTAAGTGTTTTTATTCCTCTTTAGGCATGAAAAAAACAATGTGATAGAAATTTTTCTTCTGAAAAATAAATACAAAATAAATAAATAAAATAAAAATAATTTTTTAAAAAAATGTAAAAATACATTAAAAAAAGTAATAATGACAAAAAAATTCTTGTGAATCTATTTTTCATGAAGTTGCAAAACTATCCACTCAGCTGGACACCACACGTTTAATTTTGGAGACACAGAAACATGTATTTACTGATAAATTGTGTGAAAACTGTGGGGAAGGCTTGTGATTCTGGGGGTTTATGCTCAGGAGAGATCTACCTAATGTTACCAATTCATGTCAGAAAAGATATGTAGTGTCTTAAAACTTTAATAAAGATATGTGTAAAGACAAAACAAAAACAAAAAAACAACAAAAAGAACAACAAAATCCATGAATATACAAGAGAACAGCTGTAGAATAGCTGTCCGCTGGAGTGACCACTGTGCACGAAAGGGTTAAAATCACCAATATAAAGTTCGGAGCCTCCGGTGAGATAGTCTGCAATCTAGGTGCAACATCAAATACAGTGCGGGAGGCAGAATCGGTATTTCCCTTTGCAGTGAAAGTGAAACTTAAGATGCGTTACTAATTCCTCTAATGCCGCATTTCCACTAAGAGGTACCGGTTCGACTTGACTCAACTCAGCCTTTTTGCGTTTCCACAAAAGGACCTGGAATCTGGTACCCGGTACTAGTTTTTTGGGATCACTTCTGCCGAGGTTCCAGGACTGGGGACCAGATACTAAAAGGTAACGTGTAAACACTGCAGACCACTGATTGATCAGAGAGTTGTCTCTGTGACCCATGGTTTTACAAAAAACAGATGCGGAAGTTGACAGTAAATATAGCGGTAGGTTAATCCACATGATGGTAGCCTGTAAAGCTACACCATGGTCAGTCGAGGAGATTCAGATGTAAAAATTCAGCATGAGATTGACAGGACAACACGCAACGACTGAGTTTATCAGCAACTCTCTGAGCAGACGGCACGGAAGTAACGTGCCGCATCGCTATGACGTCCAGGTACTGTAAAGTCAGCAGTATCCTGTAATGGAAACGGTCTCCAGAAATGGGACCTGGTATCCGAGCCGAGTCGAGCAGGCACCCGGCATAGGTCTCCCGATGTTGTGAAGCTCATTTACCTGTTCCTTACCTTGTGAAACTTCGCGAAGTTTAATTTGAGGGGGCAGGATCCTTTTTTTTTTTTTTTTTTTCAATTTAAACATTTGGCTCCTGGAGGGAGGTAAAATGGGTCCAGCGACACCAACAAAACTCTGGTGTCCAGATTTGTTCTCGGATAATAACAGAGCTGCAGTATCATTCAATCATATACAAACAGACCCCACCTCCCTGTGTTTTACCTGTTACTTCAGTATCGAGGTCCAGTCGGAAGGGGGTCCTGAAGCTATCAATAGCGAGATCAGAGTTATGGTCTTATTCGGTGAAAGCCATGACTCAACAGTCCCTAAAATCCTTTTGGAAGCGAACATTCCCCTGGAGCTTGTCTTCTTTAGTTCTTAACAACAAACATAAACGCTCAAAAGCTGAGACGCCAAACTCCTTACTGCCGGTCACGTGAAGTATGCCGTAAAGTAGTCAAATTTTGTAGTTCTTGTTGTGTAGGAGTTTATACCCGAAACCAGAAGTTGCAAAGTGCCAGTCCATGTGATACAGATGCTCTGGAGCGATGACGACAGTGGAATTGAACCTATTTCTGAGTTGTTGTACCACCAAAATGACCTGGAAAATATAGTTTGAAGGCTGAAAAAGTCCAAAGTGTTGCTTTAAATACTGAGAAAGATAAAATAGAGTGAAAGCATAAAGTGCAGTGTCAGTCTAGATTTTACCGTCTAAATGTACCCTAGTGTTACTGTTGTTGTAACAATTGCCTGGCAAGTAGGCTTTCTACCATGGGACCTTGAGGTTTCAGTCTCCTCCACATTGTACTTATCTTTGTTCTTTCTAGTGTAAAAGCATGAAGCCAACCAGTCTGTGGTGGTAGAGTGCTCTTTGGAGTATTGTTTTTTTGTTTTTTTTTTGGAGTCTGCTGTTACTGACTGAAAACCTCCAAATCTAAAAGCTTCCTGTAAATGAACTCGCACACTCCCACATGCATATGGGTGCTTCAATGAAACTGGGTACTTTCTCAGCTTTTTAGACCCCCCCAGAAAAAGAGAAATGTAGACATATTTCCCCCCAAGATGTACCTAATGATGACCTCAGATAAATGCAAAAAAAAAATTATACTCTTGCTCTAAGACATCCCAAAATTAATGAATTTTTAGTCAAATATTGGGGCCAAAAATAGGACCAAAATTGGGACAGTTAAAACTACCTAGATGTAAGTGCATTTGATCTGAAAACATGGTTGTAAATGGTCTCAAAGACACTGTGTTAAATTTGAGGATCCTAGTGGTTTTTCTAATCCAGACATGTGGGTTTTTTGTGAATCTCAGTCTCATTCCAGGCTTTGTGTGTAGCCCATCGTGTCCACTAAGTTACATGCGGAACCTGCCCATTTAAACACATATAAATCGCGAATGATTTTGCAAAAGCGGTTATTTTTGTGAAACACTCTGCCTCGCACATTTAGTTAAATTCCCAAAATGTACCTGTGAGAGAATAAAGAGATATTAAAAAAAAAAAAATAGTAGTGTGTAATTTTCATGTGCTTTTGACCAGTGTTATATGCAGATTTTTGTATTGAATATAATGTAAAATAATATAAAAATGTGTTTTATCTGAAAAAGTTTCTCTTTTATCTCAGTAAATATTTATTTTTAATCCATTAAAGACCCAGTGTGACTTTTGAATTTTTCCCTCTACTTAACCTTTCCTAAGTGATTTATCACCATTTATTATAATATTATCCTCATAATTTTGCATTTTTTCCAGTTAAAATGATCTATTTTCCTATGTTTAATAGACTGATCATGTAGATGTTCATAAAAGCTAAAAGTAAAGTCAAAGGTTATGGTATCAAAACACAAAAAAACTTGAAGAAAAACTGACTTTTCTCAGTAAAATATATCATTAATTGAACATAAACCAAGTGTGTCAGTCTATGAATTTTACTGGTGAATCAGTGTTGTAGAAGATGAAAGTGTTTCCACGGTAACTACGGAGCTTCTGAACGTCCAAATGGGTCATATCTGATGACCATGAAAAGATGACACACTGCATTTTGCACCAATTATTTACATGTATTGATAGAATTAGTAGACAAAGAGTTTATAACAGTAGATGCTTTTGGTTGACGGTGGATGTTTGGGTCTTTATGGGTTAAAATAGACCCAAAGTGCTTCCAAACTTGCTTCATAACATTAGTCTAGATCTTGTTTGAATTTTTAGCCCCAATGTCCTGTTTTTAGGGACCAATTTCATCGAAGCACCCATCAATACACACATATACCTTTTCCTTTTCTTCTTTTTTTTTGTTCAGACTAGGTATAGTTTTTAGATATGTTTAAAAAAAAAAAAGGAAAGAAAGAAAGAAAAGTGTAATTTTTTTTCTTTTATTTTTTTTTTTAACTTGTCTTGTCCAGCATCCTAACAGCAGAATGGTAGTCTGGCTGCCTTTTGGTGCTGAACAAATATGCTTTGCCAAGGGTAACTTCATAAAGTGTATGAAGCTCCCCTTAATATTCTACTGTCTTTATTATGAGTTTTGTTGAACCACATTTTGATGCCGGACCTGACAAGAAAGAACAAGGTGGCAAAGACCCCTCACAAGAAAGTATCAACACTACAAACAGTATCAACCATAGTGATAATTATAATGGTAACAATAACTACAACCAGAATTGAGTAAACTGAGCAGAAGAGAGAAAAACAAACAAAACTACAATAAAATAAAATACATAAGACCTATTAAATGATGAATATAAGAAAAGAAAGCATGAATAGAATACCATACACCACGTCCGCCCAAATAATACCAGTAACAAATCCAGTCAGCATCAGTTGTTCACACAGTAAACATTAATTAATTAAATTTAAAGAAAAGTATAATTATATCAACAGAAGACAAAATGAACGTCATTAGCTTTACACATATACCTGCTCATACATGTGAAAACAAAGGAAAACGAAGCCCAGTCCAATTCCATACTCACCCGTACATGTGTGCACCTGTGCCCTTGCACTTACTTTTTCCTGTTAATGGAAGGAGTCTGAAACACAGAGATCAAGTTTGTATTTATCTGTGTGTTCCCCTGTGACTGTGGTTGAGCAGTACTGTGCTGTAATGGTGTAGAAGGTCAAACGCTATCTTAACTCCTCTGTGGGAGGGTGTGACCTTTTGAAGGAAACACTGTTTTCCTTCAGTCGTCTTTCTCTTGATGTAGCCACTACGGTCTCCTGAGGAGGGAGTGAATGAGAGCAGGATGAAGGGAGGATAAGGGACAGAGATACTGAGAGTAGTAATTAAAGTAAATATGTCCCCTTAGCGCTCCATTAGAATCTGCCTGCATTTGATATAAGTGGCCTAATTATGCAAAACACCAATGGATATTGCATGGTGTAATCGTAAAAAAAAAAAAAAAAAAAAGGGCGAGTGAAAATGAGAACCCTGCATCCTAGGAGAGTGGATTAATGGCTTATTTGTGAGTACTGATGAGTTTTAGTGTGTAGAGAAAAGCAGTAGGAGTAGACGCATACAAAAGGCCTCAGTAACCATGTGTGAAGGACAGGCAGTACCAAGCGACCAGTGGCGGCTGCTCATCTTTCAGACAAGGGAAGCTCGTTGTCGGCTTACATAAAAAAAAAAAAAAAAAAAAGTCAAGTCATTTAAACATAAATTCGGCCCCCCGTTCCTTTTTAAGAAAATGGTCAGTGACCTTATCATACCAACTAAACAAGAAAACATTGAAATTATGTTAAATTCAAACAAGGAAGTACAATGAGTGTGTTTTATTTACAGGGTGGGGAAGCAAAATTTACAATGAACATTTAGTTGTTTTTTCTCAGCAGGCACTACATCAATTGTTTTGAAACCAAACATATATTGATGTCATAATCATACCTAACACTATTATCCATACCTTTTCAGAAACTTTTGCCCATATGAGTAATCAGGAAAGCAAACGTCAAAGAGTGTGTGATTTGCCGAATGCACTCGTCACACCAAAGGAGATTTCAAAAATAGTTGGAGTGTCCATAAAGACTGTTTATAATGGAAAGAAGAGAATGACTATGAGCAAAACTATTATGAGAAAGTCTGGAAGATACTATTAAAGAAGAATGGGAGAAGTTGTCACCCGAATATTTGAGGAACATTTGCGCAAGTTTCAGGAAGCGTGTGAAGGCAGTTATTGAGAAAGAAGGAGGACACATAGAATAAAAACATTTTCTATTATGTCAATTTTCTTGTGGCAAATAAATTCTCATGACTTTCAATAAACTAATTGGTCATACACTGTCTTTCAATCCCTGCCTCAAAATATTGTAAATTTCGCTTCCCCACCCTGTACAGTGCAAGAAATGAACAAGTAATTTCGTAGTGGTTTCTCTCTCGATTTCACAGCACAATGCGTGACGGTATTAAACTGAACTGTGTCAGTGAAGGAGTAGATCTCAAAATAGCTGTCAATCAAATGGGATTCAGCCTTTCAACTGATCCTCCAATCAGCATGTGGAAGCTCAGTGTCCAGCCCGGCCGAGCTCCGCCTACAGCTCTATTCACCCCCAGAGATGCCGAGTGTCCGGGGGCGGGACAACATTGTGGCATTTATCCAATTACCGTCCAGTTTTGAGGCAATGAAAAAAACTGTTCCACTCAGTCTCATTGAAGTGCATGGACGCTGAGCATCTACGGGCAAATGCACTGAGCAGAGATCGAATGAGAAAACAGCGCAACGGGAATGTATGAGAAGTGAACAACATCGAGTCCACTGATTTGTGATAAAGCTGATTCTGAACGAACTCGTCTTTGAGATGAATGTGTTCTAACACATTTGTAGTCAACGAAATGTCAACACAACCGTACATATTTAATCTTTTTTTTTTTTTTTTAATGAGTGATAGTTAACAAGACAATGTGGACAGAAAAACAGCAACAACTCATAAACAAAGGGAAACTCAAACAAATAAACAAACCAAAAACAACAACAATGACAGAGTATTGACAAACAACAACAACAACGTCATATTACAAAGAAAAAGATCATAAATGTAAATAGCAACTAAACCATATAGCTTGGTTAGGGGTGATAGGGAAAAGGGGAAGAGGGGGTTGTAAATGAAAGTGAGAAAGAGAGAGGGGGGGGTGAGGGGGGAAATAATAATTGTTGTGATAATACAAAAATATTTAATAATACCAGTAGCCTAATTTGCTAGAATTATTGTGGCAGCGGTAGCGGCGGAGGCAGTCACAATACTACTAGTTAAATCAGGGGTGTCAAACTCATTTTAGTTCAGGGGCCACATACAGCCTAGTATGATATAAAGTGGGCCGGACCAGTAAAATAATATAAATAATAGGATAAGAACTTAGAAATAATGTCAACTCCAAAGTTTTGTCTATTTTTTTGACTGAAAAAAAATAAAATTCCATAATGAAACTGTTTACATCTCCATTACAACTCACAGATCACAGTGGATCTACAAATATACAAAATATTTAGTAACAGGCAGAATATTGTTAAAATTCCACATACTTCTAAGACATTTCAGGTTATTCATGTTATTGTTAAAGGCTAGTCTGTAAATGTAAACATTTTTGTTTTTTTTTTTTGTTTGTTTTTTTTACACTAAAACAAAGAGGGAAATGTATGGTTTTCATTAGTTATAGGCTCTTATGATAGTATTTTACTGGTCTGACCTAAAATGATTCAAACATCCTTGACTGTTAATATCTTCAATGTGATTTATGCATGTCACAAATTCATCCCACGGGCCAGATTGGACCCTTTGGCGGGCCGGTTTTGGCCCCCGGGCCGCATGTTTGACACCTGTGAGTTAAATAATTTAATATTTGTAACAGTGTATTTGTATCAGTTACTATCATATTCATACATATTTAACCATTTAATTTTCGTAATTTTAAGGGAAGTCGAGCTTCCCTCGCAGTCTATGAGAAATCACCTCTGCAAGCGACGCCGTCTTCCATTTCCATCTGGGTTTGTTCTCTTCTTGTCAATTTTGTGGTCAGACAAGCCGACAAACAAGCACGCCGATAAAATGGGTGACAGAGAGACAAACAAAAGGGCCAAATAGATACCTAGGTTGAGATAAAAAAAAGGAAAAAAAAAAAAAAAAAAAAGCAGCTAAAAAAGCAATCTCCTGACAACCACATACCAAATCTCAAGTGTGTGTGAAAGAGAAGCAGGCAGATGTATGGATCACACCCCCTTCTCATTCCATCTCTCTTTCTCTCTCCGTGAATGCCTCCTTCCTCCACACCATCCGCTGACAAACATTCTCGGTAACACATTAAAGATATTCATGAGCTACTCACCCCCATCCGTTTGTCTGTCTCTGCACACACTCACAAACACCACATCCAGATACTGTATGCCCTCCGCTCTCTCATTCTGTCAAACACACACACACACACACACATATATATACACACAGTAAGGCAGTCAAGTTTCTTTTTTCAGAGTGATTGCAATGAGTCGTCTCTATTGCCATGAAGTGTGTGACGCTGCCAGCAACACAGTGGGAGTATTCATGTAGAGGGCCGGTACTGCGGGGTCTTATTTCTTCCACAAGAGTAGTTTTTGCCGACGATAGTAGCAGGAGATGATATCGTACCTACACTGACATGATGCACTTGTATATTATTGAGGTAATCGATGTGTTTCATGGCCAATCTTCTACGAGTAATCGCCTCTTAGCATAGGTCAGTGAATAGCTGGCCTTTTTTTATCACTGACTGCTTTGTTAATTGCAGCCAAAGGGTGAAAACTGGCTGATGGAGATTTCTGCCAGCTGCATTTGATCTATTTTTTTTTATCGGTCGGTGAGGAACTCCCTCGCGGTGTATCTGCAGATAAATGGGTCCTGTTGTAGCAGCGTCGTCCCTGGATGCTAGGTAGCTAAATTGGTAGGTGAGAAGATATACTGAACTAGATATAAATCAAAGAGACACACTTGACTTGGTTCTCTCTCAAGTTTGTTCAGGAGGAAAATGTAGAAGAAACTTGTGACTTGTATTTTCCCTGCCCTCATGTTTACTTGCACTTATCAAACTAAATTGAACACTAGGGACGACTGTTTTTTTTGTTTTTTTTTCTTTAAAGCTAACACTTATCCACTGTGCAGTAATAAGCGCCTCGGGATGGGAATACACCACTACGTTTCAGCCTGACCCAACCACAATTAGGCTTTATGGACAAATTCACCTCAAACAACTCTTGTGATTTCTTTCTTTTTCATTTCTAAGACATCTTCGAGTGTTTTTTTTTTTTTTTTTTTTTGTGCTTACATTGTATTATCACCTAGAGCTAAGCCTGGTATACTAACATAAACTGTTTTTTTTTTTTTTTTTGGCTGGAAAACGTGTCAGAAGTGGTATCACTGGCCATTAAGAAGAAAAGATAATAAAAGAAGCTGCATAGGACAGTGAAACTGTTTATGGTGCTTATTATTTTTAGTTTGTGTAGAGACTGTAAGAATAAGATGCAGACAAGAGTGTATTTATTGCAGTTTTACATTCATTCTCTTATCTCTTCGAGGGTGAAAATATCCTGACCCTCCGTTCACAGGGTGTAAAGGGGTCAGTAGTCCCTTTTCCATTGACCCTCAAATTGCACAAATATGACTTGTGCATAAAAATGTACCTAATGGAAAAACGACAATTTCGTCAAAAGTCTTATTTTTCGATTAAAAATTTTTGCGCTGGCAAGAGGTGGTTTTACGGGCGTAGCACAAATGGTATATCACGCTAAACTGCACTGGAAAGACCTTTTTTCGCAACTAGAGTATTTTTAAAAAATGGATGTTGACAGACGTTCCAACAAGCGAAGAAGAAGAAACATGTCGTAGTATATGTGGACAAACCAGGAAACGTAATCACTTTTTTAATTTAGTACGAGATAGAGGGGTAATGTATAATAATAATGAATATATCTGTGAATCAACACCATAGTTATGTTCGTCGTCATGTTTATGGAATGACTTCTCATGTCATCTTGCGATAATAAATAAACAAATCATTGCATTTGTGTTTTAATGGAAAAACCGACATTATGCACTTCTGTTTTTTCGACATTAGTAAATATCGGTAAAGTTTTGCGCAGATGTCCAATGGAAAAGCGACTAGTGATGGATTTGATGGGTATGAAAATGAGTCAATGGAGACTCACTGAACACTAATAGAAAATCTATGTATTTCAGGGGCCAGTCTTCAGCTACGAATAACGCTGGTCAACAACAAATTTATTGTTTAAGTTTTTTGAGCTGATTTAGGATAATTTTGGTGTGCTGAATCCAAAAATCACATTAATTTTGCTCAATCAGGTCAACTTTCTGAACTATGCTACATATTGGCTTTTTAACATTTTTGCTTACATTTATGGGCATTTTCACACCATATGATATAAAATTCTTTCATATTTCTTGCATTAAACGAGTTCTGAAGATTTTACTTTTGCCAATTTATGATTGTTTTTTTTAATATTACAGGTGAATGAAATGGCTTCAACTAGAAGATCTTGCAAAAATAAGTCTGACGTATTCTGCTACATCTGCGATGAATACACCTTTGTACCTAACAGGAATGAAGTCACAAGTTTCATAAAGTGTGCTTACCAATCTTATTTTGGTATTAATTATTATATTTTGTGAGAAGATCAAATTTTTCAAAATCAAATTAGCAAAAAAACCTGACCTGATTGAGAAAAACAGATGTCATTTTTGGATTTAGCGGTGCAAAATGGTCCTAATTCAGTTGAAAAAACCTAGACAACTTGCAAAAAAAATTTTTTTGTAACCCAGTGTAATCGCCTTTTAGCATAGGTCAGTGAATAGCTGGCCTTTCTATCACTGACGGCTTTGTTAATTGCAGAAATGTAGAATTGTGTTAGTCTACTAATATTATCCAAAAAAACAACACTTTTTTTGTTTTTGACGAAATGTGTTCAACCTTTCTGAGACTTTGTACTTTGTGGCCCAACATCTGATTAACCCTTTATCGGGCAAGTGACTATTTTTGGTCATTCCCGCACTCATTACAAGATAGTGACAGCAGCAACAGTTCCAGTGAGGACAATGAGTCAACAATCTCAGGTCCAATGTGGTCTCCAGGGTCTGTAAGGTCCACCTCTGCATGAACAGTGAGTGGACCTGCTTTGTTAGGTACCATGAATTAATGGTACTAATGTAAGGAATGATGTTCAAAGGGATAATGTGGATGTGGGCAGGGGTCTGGATCAGCACTGATGCTGTAATGTTCTAAAAGTGATGTTCTTCTCTTGTATTTTTAACCTATAAAGACCTAAACATCCACCCTCGACCAAAAGTGTCTACTGATCTAAACTGTAGATCCACTAATTCTATCAGTACATGTAAATAATTGGTATAAAATACAATTTGTCTTTTTTTCATGGTCATCAGATATGACCCATTTGGACGTTCAGGGGCTCCATAGTGAACGTGGAAACACTTTCATCTTTTATAGCATTGATTCACCAGTAAAACCCATGGAGTTGGATCAATGACAGTGGATGGAGACACTTGGTTTATGTTCAGTTAATGATATATTTGACTGAAAAAGTCACTTTTATGAACATCTTCATGATCAGTGAATTAACCCTTAGGGGTCCACGGTCACGGCTCTGTGACTGAATCACATGACATTTTCAACACGTCATAGCATCGGAAGTCGGTCATGTAGACCACTGGGGACAATTGCATTCGAAAGTGCGGATTTGAAACACTCTCCCACTTTTTATTTGATGTTGATAGAACAAATACAACTGGAGAAATGATGGTTTGAAACTGGAGCAAACAAACATGAATAAAAGTATGAAAATGAGGTGGGGGTGTTACATGTCTGACAATATCTTGGCAATTTTTTGTCCTTTTTCAAAACAGAAAAAACTGGCAGAATCTGCGGATTCTAATCCCCAGACTGCTTTAGCATTACAGGTAAGGGTGAGAATGACCCCCACCTGAACCAGATATGGAAACCAGGAGGACCGGGGGTGGAGGGGTGGGGGCAAGGGACTGAGAAACCTGGAGAAAACACCTATGTAAAGATCTGCTTTTATGTCAAATGTATGAGTATAATTTAATTTATCACAATTTTGATTTTAAATACCTAATATTAGGAACCAATATTCACTTTTAAAGTCTTTGAAAAGGTTCGTTAAGCATCTTTGTGTTATTTATCCAATAAATTAGAAACATTTTTCAAATCGGATTTTATATTTTTTATGAGTTTCTTGGCCTTTTGTGTTGATAGAGTAGATTAAAGTGAAAAAATAATAGGTAGATGAGACAGATGAAGTTGTGCTGGAAAAAAAACATGGGTATAATAAACATTTCTTTATTTAGTATATAAAGGCAAAATCAAAAGTACTCACAAACGGCTAAAATAGACTCAGACCCCTAAGGGTTAAATATAGGTAATAGATGATTTTCACTGTAAAAATGCCAAATTCATTGGATAATATTATAATGAATAGTTATAAATCCCTTAGGAAAGGTTAAATAGAGAGAAAAATTCATTTGGGAACTGACACAGAAGTCACACTAGTTGTACCAGGCATTAAAATGAACAAGAAACTGAAGAAAACAAAGGTCGTCTAATAATTTTTTCCGTGACTTCCTGTAATTACTTTGTACTTCACTGATAAACTGCAATAATGTAGTGGCTCATTCCAGTCCATTTCCTGTCTTCTGTGAGTGTCGTATAAAGGGTTAAGACACTTGATGTTGGGTTTTTCTTACATTTTTCATCATATACAGTATGTATGTTCATTCATGTGCTGATGTTGTACTCCGGAGGCAGCGATGGCTAACAGAATAGACAATGAGTTGGTGGCAGAGACTTGCATCATACTGATTAATCATGAATGTTGTTTGGGCTGTGATTCCTTGTGCACATACAAGCTTTTCTGCTGACATGTACACTTCTTGCTTCTCATTCCTCTCTCCTTAATCTGCTGTGATTGTTATCTTCCATCCTGTAACTGCTCTCGAAACGGCACTGTTACTTGTTTTTTCAACGTGTCATTTTCCATCCGATTAAACGCTAATCTTAGGGGTTATCTTTTGGAGAACGTATCAATATCTGAGTCATAATCCAGGGCCGTGACCTCGCTGCAAACAGCAGCGTCGGCAGGTACGAATTTTTACATTTGGTTCTAAAGCAGGGGTGTCAAACTCATTTTAGTTCAGGGGCCACATTCAGCCCAATTTGAGCTCAAGCGGGCCAGACCAGTAAAATAATGACTTAATAACCTATAAATAATGGCAAATCCAAGTTTTTCTTCTGGTTTTAGTACAAAAAAACCCCAACTTAAATTATGAGAATATTTACATTTCACAAAAAAGATGTGAATAACCTGAAAAAACAGAAATTTAATTTGAAAAAATTAGTGCAATTTGAACAATATTAGGCCTCGACTTATAATTTATACATGTACATTTACACACAGTGTTCCATAAACATTTGGTAACAGGCAGAATATTGTTAAAATTTTGGAGTTTGGAACTAAAATTTGAACAATTTCTACAATATTACATCTCTTATTACACTGGTCAACAACAAATTTATTGTTTAAGTTTTTTGAGCTGATTTAGGATAATTTTGGTGTGCTGAATCCAAAAATCACATTAATTTTGCTCAATCAGGTCAATTTTCTGAACTATGCTACATATCGGCTTTTTAACATTTTTGCTTACATTTATGGGCATTTTCACATCATATGATACAAAATTCTTTCATATTTCTTGCAATAAATGAGTTCTGAAGATTTTACTTTTGCCAATTTATGATTAATGTTTTTTTTAATATTACAGGTGAATGAAATGGCTTTGACTAGAAGATCTTGCAAAAATAAGCCTGATGTATTCTGCTACATCTGCGGTGAATACACCATTGTACCTAAGGAATCAAGTCACAAGTTTCATAAAGTGTGCTTACCAATCTTATTTTGGTATTAAACTTGGTGACCAAGATAAAGTTTGGGCACCACACATGGTATGCAAGTCATGCACCGAGTATCTGCGTCAGTGGACCAAAGGCAAGAAGAGTTCTCTGAAGCAAAAAAAACCTGACCTGATTGAGAAAAACAGATGTCATTTTTGGATTTAGCGGTGCAAAATGGTCCTAATTCAGTTGAAAAAACCTAGACAACTTGCAAAAAACATTTTTTTTGTAACCCAGTGTTATTAACACAACTACAGATCACAGTAGATCCATAAATGCACCAAACATTTAGTAACAGGCAGAATATTGTTCAAATTGCACATTTCGGGTTGTTCATTTTTGTTTTTATTGATGTATTTATTTGCATTTCATTGTGAAAGAATAGTTTTGTCAATGTAAATATTTTCACAGTGTAATCTTATTTTTTTCATTTAAATTTTTTCCACATAATTTTTCACAAAGAAAATTTGTAGTTGTCATTATTTATGGGTTATTGTGTTGTTATTTTACTGGAGATCACATTGGTCTGTATGTGGAACCTGAACCAAAAGGATTTAGACAACCTGGACTGTTCAGGTTAATTCTTGCTCTTTCATCCCACGGGCCGGAATGGAACCTTTGGCGGGCCGGATTTTGTCCCCGGGCCGCATGTTTGACACCTGTATGTGTTCTAAAGTGAAGATAATCACGCTCATATGTACTGTATCGCTGCCTTGCCTTAACTTTATTTAAAGCTCCTGTGAAAATTCTCTGATGTGCCAATTTATTCGCCGAGGTATCAGATGTGATTGTTTGAAGGCATCATCCCTACTTTTCCATTGTCTCCCAACATGACTCTGGGGTTTTTTCTCATCACTCCGTGTTCAGCAAGTGTCTTTGAAGTAATCAAATCCCTCTCTACTGTTAAACGGAGCTGAAAGCAGAGAAGGTCTTCCTGATTTTTTTTTTTTCTTTTTTTTTTTTAAAGAAATCACTCCAGCTTACTGACTTTATCTGTTCTGCTCCACAGCCTTTTCCCTCCCGTTGTTCTCACCACCTCACTTCCTTTCCCTCTCTCTCCTGAACATGTCTGCTCCTTTCATTCGGTGGCAGTTTCAACGTTTAACTTTTTGGCATTTCTCTCCCTCTCTATCAGATCCCGCGCTGTATTATTTTTACCTCGGTGTCACAGGAGGCATCAGAATTGAGTAATACTTGACCCGGGAGACCAAACCCAGTCTCTTTTGTCTGCCCTTACAGATGCAGTACTGCACCTGCTGCCTAGATGGCGACAAAGTGCCAGATATTCTTTTCTAGAGCTGTCGGGGATAATTGCCACTCAGATCTACTTCAGCGTTTAATGTGCTTGTGTGAATGTGTATACGTGTTTGTCCCGCTGTGTTTGCATGTGAACTTAGGCCGGCGTGTTCACTAGTAAGTGTGTTATTGCAGAGGTGCTTTGTAGAAGTAGAGTGGCCATTTAAACCCCTGAACCTGACTTGTCAAGGAACAGACAGGAACTGGAGGACTCATTTGAAGTGAGCACACAAAGCGCTATATTGATGCCTACGCAGGCAGGTCGCTTCAAGGCAATTAGAATAGTTCTTCCCACTTATTGCTTTTGATGTCAGCGTGTAGGGGAATGAAGGAGCCAACTTTTGCCTGCTCCTGGCACAGAGGGCTGCCACTTCACATGAATTTCTTTAGACGCAATTAATGTTGCCCTCTATTCAAGGGTTTATCTCATATTAACACGGGCAGGGCCAAGGCTTTAACCCTTTATAAGGCATCCGTAGACAAATGCTCCGGAATTCAAAAGTAAACCTTAGTGTGTTTTTGAAAGATGCAACAAGACTTTATTACTTTTGGGAAATTTATTAATTTTTTTTTCTTTTTGTTTATATAGGAAATCAAGGTCAATGAAGTTACCGCATTTGCTTCGGTACCCTTCAGTGGCTAAAAAAAAAAAAAAAAAAAAAAAATCCAAGAAGCAAACACAAACTAGAAAAGCACTCGCAGAGCACAGACCTCCGCCAAAGCAGATCATATATATTTTACTGAAAAGTCACTTTTTCTCAGTTTTGTGGTATGATAACCCTCAAAACTAATCTGAGCTTTGATCAGAAAATCAAATATTGGAAAATACCTGAATTTTGCTTGAAAAATGCAAAATATAGAGGATAATTTCATAGTAAACTGTGGCAAATCACTTAAGAAATGTTAAATATGGAGGAAAAAAATACCACAAATGTAACAATGGTTTTTTATGGGTTAAAGAAACAAAACTAGAAAAGCATTCGGAGAGCGCAGACCTCCGCCAAGGCAGATCAGTGTTGATACTTATGCCAGTATCAACATTTCCTGAAATTTTCATCAAAATCCATCCATAAGTTTTTGAGTCATCTTGCACACGGACAGACAGAGAGACAGACAGACAGACAGAAAAAACAACCACCGCCAGCTAAACATAACCTCCTTGGTGGAAGTAAAAAGCCCTCGGAGAGCGCAGACCTTCGCCAAAGCAGATCACATATATTTTACTAAAAAAGTCCCTTTTTCTCAGTTTTTTGGTATGATAACCCTCAAAACTAATCTGAGCTTTTATGAACATCTACATGATCAGGAAATTAAATATTGGAAAATACCTGATTTTCACTGGAAAAATGCAAAATACACAGGATTATTTCATAGTAAACTGTGGCAAATCACTTAAGAAATGTTAATTATAGAGAAAAACTACCACAAATGTAGCACTGGGTCTTTATGGGTTAAAGAAACAAAACTAGAAAAGCATTCAGAGAGCGCAGACCTCTACCAAGGCAGATCAGCCCCCCCCCCCCATCACCACCAAAATTTAATCATTTGTTTCTTGTGCCAGTACCAACATTTCCTGAAAATTTCATCAAAATCCGTCCATAACTTTTTCAGTTGTCTTGCCAAAAGACAGACAAACAAACAGACAAACCCCGCTGAAAACATAACGTCCTTGGCAGAGGTAAAAATCCAAGAAAAACACATGTCAGGTGACAGGAACATGTCTTTTAGAACATTAGAACATCACTTTTACAACACAAGTGCAGATCCAGACACAGGAATGAAAGTATATTATTAATATCGGCAATTATTGTTGATATTTAACAGATCTGAATTAGTTGTTCACTTTCAATATGTATTTGTATTTATTATTTATGTATTTTTGTTTCAGTGGCATTAACCCTGAATAGGACACTCCAAGAAATACTCTGTAATTCTAAATTTCAACCTTACTGTGTTATTGGAGGACATAACAGGACTTTATAATTCATTCATTTATTCATTCATTCATTCATTTTCTGAACCCGCTTTATCCTCACTAGGGTCATGGGGGTCACCGGAGCCTATCCCAGCTACTTATGGGTGAAGGCGGGGTTCACCCTGGACATGTGTCCGGTTCATCACAGGGCTGAACATATAGAGACGAATAGTCACTCTCACAGTCACACCTATGGGCAATTTTAGATTAACCAATTAACCTATCAGTGCATGTCTTTGGATGGTGGGAGGAAGCCGGAGTACCTGGAGGGAACCCACACAGACACAGGAAGAACATGCAAACTCCACACAGAAAGGTCCCACCCCCATCGACTAGTGTCAGACCTTCTGTCTGTGAGGCACCAGTGCTATCCACTGCACCACCGTGTTATTATTTTTGTGAAATTTTTCAAAATATTTTATTGTCATGTAGAAAGTCAAGGTCAATGAAGTTACCATATTTGGTTCCTTGCCCGTACAGGGTGGGGAAGCAAAATTTACAATGAGCATTTAGTTGTTTTTTCTCAGCAGGCACTACATCAATTGTTTTGAAACCAAACATATATTGATGTCATAATCATACCTAACACTATTATCCATACCTTTTCAGAAACTTTTGCCCATATGAGTAATCAGGAAAGCAAACGTCAAAGAGTGTGTGATTTGCTGAATGCACTCGTCACACCAAAGGAGATTTCAAAAATAGTTGGAGTGTCCATAAAGACTGTTTATAATGGAAAGAAGAGAATGACTATGAGCAAAACTATTACCAGAAAGTCTGGAAGATACTATTAAAGAAGAATGGGAGAAGTTGTCACGCGAATATTTGAGGAACACTTGCGCAAGTTTCAGGAAGCGTGTGAAGGCAGTTATTGAGAAAGAAGGAGGACACATAGAATAAAAACATTTTCTATTATGTCAATTTTCTTGTGGCAAATAAATTCTCATGACTTTCAATAAACTAATTGGTCATACACTGTCTTTCAATCCCTGCCTCAAAATATTGTAAATTTTGCTTCCCCACCCTGTAAGCGAAAAAAAAACCAAAAAAAAAAACCCCCAAGAATCACATATAAAAAAAATAGAAGAAAAGAACATCACTTTTAAACATTAGACCAACATCAGTGCTGATCCAGACCCCTGCCCACATCCACATGATCCCTTTGAACATCATTCCTTACATTAGTACCATTACTTCATGGTACCTAACAAGGCAGGTCCACTCACTGTTCATGCAGAGGTGGACCTTACAGACCCTGGAGACCACATTGGACCTGAGATTGTTGACTCACTGGAACTGTTGCTGTCACCGTCTTGTGATGTATGTGGAAATGACCAAAAATAGTCCCATAAAGGTTTAAGCTTACAAATAGGGGGAAAAGAAGCAGATGGGGGGAGAATAAATAACAAAAAAGATGCAGTTTCTTTGGTAACGACTTCATCCGTGATAGATTTGTGCACTAGTTTTATTATGTTTTTAAATATTTTGGACTCTTTTTTTTTTTTTTTTTTGATGGTGTTTTGAAGCTCCAGTCTTTGATGATTCTGTAATTCAATATTGAGGCCAAGGAATATAGTAGAGTGGCTCTTTCTGAAACTTTAGTTGCATTTGCCTCTCAAATGTACACACTGGGTCCAGCTCTGTTCATTTGACATGAAAGGACTGTCATCTACAAAGAGTCTTCTTCCCGTTTGTCCAATGTGACAGACAAAGGGTCTGCATGACGACAGCGTTAGTCATTAAGAGACCGTAGGGTGAATCTGAATGAGATGGGACATTATTAGGACATGAAAGACAGATGTGGAGGATTTACAGTTAAAAACCAGTCTGTTGGATTGGGTTGTGTTTGTATTGGTTGAATATTCCTGGTCCCACTGATGGAACTGTCCATTTAAATGTCCTGTCTGAACCACCCATGTGTCCACCTGGACAGGACAGTGGACAGGACAGTGGACAGTGGACAGGACACTGGACAGGACACTCATATGGTTTTCTGGAAACGCCAGTAGATCAACACCTTCATCTGAAGAGATGTTTGTTAGTTTGTTTTCTTTCTTTCTTTCTTTCTTTCTTTCTTTCTTTCTTTCTTTCTTTCTTTCTTTAGATGTTCCATACTTTCTTTCTTTCCGTCTTGTCTGTCGTTTTTTCTTTTTTGTTTTTTCTTTCTTTCTTCCTTCCTTCCTTCCTTCCTTTCTGTCTGTCTTTCTTTTTTCTTTTCTATCTTTCAGTCTTTTTTCCTTCCTTCCTGTCTCTCTGTCTTCTTTCTTTCTTTCTTGTCTGTTGTTTTTTCTTTCTTTTTTGTTTTTTCTTTCTTTCTTCCTCCCTTTCTGTCTGTCTGTCTTTTTTCCCTTTCTTTCTTTCTTTCTTTCTTTCTTTCTTTCTTTCTTTCTTTCTTTCTTTCTTTCTTTCTTTCTTTCTTCCTGTCTGTGTGCCTTTCTTTTTCCCTTCCTTCTTTTCCTTCCTTCCTTACTGTCTGTCCATTTTCCTTCCTTCCTTCCTTCCTTCCTTCCGTCCTTTCTTCCTTCCCTCCTTCCTTTCTGTCTATTTACTTTCTTCCTTCCCTCCTTCGTTCCTGTCTGTGTGCCTTTCTTTTTCCCGTCCTTCTTTTCCTTCCTTCCTTCCTTCCTTCCTGTCTGTCCGTCTTCCTTCCTTCCTTCCTGCCTGTCTTTTTTCTTTCTTTCCTTCCTTCCTTCCTGCCTGTCTGTTTTCTTCCTTCCTTCCTTCCTTCCTTCCTTCCTTCTTTAGATGTTCCATACAGAATTTGTCTTTCACATCTGAAGTAATTAAAACACAGAGTTTAGGACATGCAGCTCACAATCCATTAGGGTAAGTGCTTGAACGGCCATTTGCGGCAACACTTAAGGGCTTTTGGTAAGGTTGGTGGTGCTGCCATCCTCATGGGGAACGCTGAGGCAGCAGTAATGAAGGTATAGATGAGACTGGGGCTTTGCACGGCTGAGGCTTCGCAAGGTGATTTCCATAGAGATGCTGCATCCACCCCCTCAAACACATGCATATGCAGCCACTAATTCAAACAACGGAGAAACCAAAGGCAGTTGTTTAAAGTGTGTTTTTCACTTTACAGAGGGAGGATATTTTGCAGATACAACCCTGTGGAAGCCAATAATGTGACAACAACTGACAATGTAATAACGGCCGATAATGTAATAAATTTGATATTTTTAAAATGTAATAGGTCAATAACATAATATCTGGCCAATAACGTAATAAAAGTCCTGAACCAATAACGTAATAGCTTTTGGCCAATAACATTATAACTTATTGGCTGGTTATTACGTTATTGGCCAGGTAAAAAAAAAATTCTTTGCAAATGTAATAACTGAGCCAATAACATAATAAGTTATAAGGTTTTTGGCTAAAAGTTATACGTTATCGGTTCAGGACAGTAAAAAAAATTCTTTGCAAATGTAATAACTGAGCCAATAATGGAATAGCTTGTGGCCAATAAAGTTACAAGTTATTACGTTATTGGCTCAGTTATTTGTAGAAGCCAATAATGTAATAACAACCGATGACGTAATAACAACCAATAATGTAATAAATTTGCTATTTTTAAATGTAATAGGCCAATAACGTAATAAAAGTCCTGAACCGATAACATAATAGCTTTTGGCCAATAACATTATAACTTAATGGCTGGTTGTTACGTTATTGGCCTAGTAAAAAAAAAAATCTTTGCAAATGTAATAACAGAGCCTGTAACATAATAACTTATAACGTTACTGGCTCAGTTATTAAATTTGCAAAGAATTTTTTTTTACCAGGCCAATAACGTAATAACCAGCTATAAGTTATAATATTATTGGAGAAAAGTTATTACGTTATCGGTTCAGGACTTTTATTACGTTATTGGCTTATTACATTTTAAAAACAGCAAATTTCTTACATTATCAGCCGTTATTACGGTATCGGCTGTTATTACATTATTGGCTTCAACACCCCCCCCCCCCCCCCCCCTTCTCTTCCTCGTCGTACTATCTGAACTCCACCTCTCTTATCAGCTATAGGGGGTTTGCAGTTGTGCTATAGGCTTCCTGCTGCAGAGATTCTCTGAGGGGTGAGCTGACTGGATTTGATTTTCATTAGGATTGCATGTCTTCACTGTCACATCCTCTCCCCTACCTTGCACGCTTTACTGGAGACAATTTTCCGCTGTGGTGGCCCCCATACTGACAGCTTGGTTTTTTACACTGCAGTAGAGTCACACAGGGTGGCCGGTTATCAGTGCATTCACCATTACTGGGCCCCCTGTGGTTGACCTGCTCAAAGAGGGCTTTTCTGCCTTTTCCTATAGAGTCCCACTAGGAGATACGCTCCACTGCTGTGATGGGACAAGCCACCTACAGAATTACAGGAACTCCAGCAGAAGTCAAACGGTGGACTTCACACACCTGAGACGTGCAGATCTCTCTCGTACACACATACTCTAACTCTGCTGGGAGACAGCTGACGGCGGAAACAGTACAAGCTCATGTTACCGCTCCACAGAGGCTTCGCAAGATCGATGGAAGATAATTATTTCTAATGGAGCCAGAGGAGAGAGTGTCCTTTTCAGCCATTCCCACACTGCATGTTCAGGGTGGAGAAGCAAAATTTACAATATTTTGAGGCAGGGATTGAAAGACAGTGTGTGACCAATTCATTTATTAAAAGTCATGAGAATTTATTTGCCACAAGAAAATTGACATAATAGAAAATGTTTTTATTCTATGTGTCCTCCTTCTTTCTCAATAACTGCCTTCGCTTCCTGAAACTTGCGCAAGTGTTCCTCAAATATTCGGGTGACAACTTCTCCCATTCTTCTTTAATAGTATCTTCCAGACTTTCTGGTAATAGTTTTGCTCATAGTCATTCTCTTCTTTCCATTATAAACAGTCTTTATGGACACTCCAACTATTTTTGAAATCTCCTTTGGTGTGACGAGTGCATTCAGCAAATCATACACTCTTTGTCGTTTGCTTTCCTGATTACTCATATGGGCAAAAGTTTGTGAAAAGGTATGGATAATAGTGTTAGGTATGATTATGACATCAATATATGTTTGGTTTCAAAACAACTGACGTAGTGCCTGCTGAGAAAAAACAACTAAATGTTCATTGTAAATTTTGCTTCCCCACCCTGTACACATGGAACCTTGAGTATTTAACTAAAGCCTCGTTCGTACATGCAACGACAGCCTGAAATTCTCCCAGTGTTACCGCTAGGGCAGTGCTTCCCAACCTTTTTTGGCTCGTGACCCCATTTTAACATCACAAATTTCTGGTGACCCCAGACCGAGGTTATTATCGTTAACGAAAACTAACGAAATGATGAAAACTAGAATTGTAAAAAAAAAAAATTCGTTAACTGAAATAAATAAAAACTATAATTAAAAGAAAATACGATAACTAACTGAAACTGTATTGTGTACGTACAAAACTAACTAAAACATATAAAAATTACGGATAAAATTCCCTTCATTTTTGTTTTTGTCAATGTCGGATTGCACTGTAAGTACGGATAAGTAGAGTTTAGTCAAAAAATTTGAGGCAAGTGATTGCACTTAAATGATTTGAGTAATGATCGACTAATCAATTGGTTTAAGTGGGTGCAACTTTAATGCTAAAAGTATTGAACTTAAACTATTAAGTAGCAAACACTAAAAGACAAGTTATTTGTACTTTAAATCTGTTGTAAAATCAACCCCACTATCCAACCATTCAACTCAGCATTTTAGGTTACACGGACTAATTTTCTCAATTGCAGCCACATTAATTTATCATTGATTAAACAACTTTTTTTAAGATAATCAAACTCAAAATCCTATTCCTGACCATAATAGTTACAAAATTATCTAACTTAATATATTGTAGTATTAATGGAAATTAACTCAATGCCATTTGCTAGCACAGGAAGTGCTTTTAATTTAACAAAACATTAAGACTTCCATTATACAATAACAGTCTTAGATGAACATTAAAGCCATAGTTCTTCCTCTGGCTCTGACTCATGGTGCAGCTCTACAAAAATACAAAAACAAACACAAAAAGGCCAATAAACACTGCCATACACACATTAAATCCAAATTAACACTAACACCACAACCCCGCTGAACCCCTGCACAGAAAAATAACACATTTTCAACAACATGCCCAATACCCACAATGCAATGCGAAGACAAAAAGGTGTGGTCATGACTAAAACTTAGTGATTTAATTCCATTCAACTTAAACTTTTTCGTACTTTCAACTATGTCTACAAATTAGTAGAATATACTTAACATTTTATAGTAACATCACAAAACTTAAATCATTTAAGTGCATTGTAATTAAAGCATTTTAGTAAATACAAAGTCCGGGCTTACAGTGTGATATGAAATTGATTTATTTCACTCCATCAGTTTTAGCTAGTGGTACCATATGGTACTTCATGGTCCATCATTTGGTTTAGAGTTGGAAACATGGAGACTAAAGCAGAGTCCTGTCTGGGATTTATGTGAATACAACAGTGAAGAAGAGAAAAGAAATGAAAAAACTAAATCTATTACTAGAACTAAACTAAAACTAAGCATTTAGAAAAAAAAAAAACAAACAAAAAAAACAAAACCTAATAGAAACTAGCAAACCTGCTCTAAAAACAAATTAAAACTAACTGAATTAGAGAAAAAAAAAGTCAAAACTAAATAAAACTAAACTATAATGAAAAATCCAAAACTATTTTAACCTTGCCCCAAACATTCAAAACAGACACTTTTTTTTTTTTTGCTAAAATTAATTTGTTTTTGATTATGTAATAGTTTGCTATACTATGTTGCAAATAAACATTAATTTTAGATGACATTTAGTCTATATAATACATATTATTATGGATGGAGGCAGAAAAGGCAGGTGTAGATTCCTGCACAAAGTGAGAATTTTGTTTTCTTTGGTCAGGATATGTACAGTCAGTCAAGCTTGGATTTACAAGGCTGACAATTAACCCTTTCATGCATAGTGGTTACTGCAGTAGACAGCTATTCTCCAGCTGTTCTCTTATATATTCATGGGGTTTGTTGTTTTAGTTCCATATCAGCCAACACAGTGGACACTTATGCACCATCCCATACACTGCAATTCCCAGCATTACAGTAACTTTGCTGTTCTTGATAAACCTGATCTGTAGTAACATGTTTGAGTGTAAATCCATTGCTTGTCATTATTATTAAACAGTTTTGGGGTTTTTTACACAAAGGTTTTTTGTTTCTTTTATTTTTTTATTATCTCCCTTAAGTGAGTAATGACTGGTATTAGAGTATGTTAAAATGTGAGAAAACATCAGATTAGTAGCATTATTATTATGATTATATTTTTTTTTTCATAGTTTTCATGTGATGTATCAGTAAACACGTTTTGTTTTTTTTTTTTTTGCTTCAAAATTAAATGCATGGTGTCAAACTGAGTGGACATTTTTGGAACTCCATGAAAAATAGATTCACAACAAAATTTTCAGTCGCATTGTTTTTTTCATGCGTAAAGAGGGATAAAAGCACCCAAAGGAAATAAACTTGATTAAGGTTCTCACAATTCATGCATGAAAGGGTTAATACTGAACAAACAAGAACTCAAACTATGAATTATGAAAGAGCTGCAGCATCTGAAACTGACCACAATGAACATTTGAAAGATAAACAGGACCACAGTGCTTCAGTTTCAGCTTCACGGTTTGTCATGTCTGTTATGGATTGTGATTGTCTCTATCAACTGGACCATATATTTTTTTATTAGTGTTTTTTTTTTTTTTTTAAACAATTATGAGAAATTTCAGGCAACCACCATTTCAATTCCAGGCGACCACACGTGGGGTCCCGACCCTAAGGTTGAAAAACACTGCGCCAGGGCCTGTATGTGAGAATGTAAACGTCCAAATGTGCCAGCTGTCTGTGGCATAAATTGTCTGGATAACATCTGTTTGACATTCTGATAATTCACAGCTATAGCATGAGCTACATTCACATAAATGTCTGATTAAGCTACTGTATTAACTGTGCACATATAGACTCCATGTGTCGGCCAACAACAGGAACTAACACCGACTTTTAACCCATAAAGACCCAAACATACACTGGTGACCAAAACCATCTACTGATCTAAACTGTTTAGCAACTATTGAGACACTAATCCTGGCAATCCATGTCAATAATTTGTGTAAAATGCAGTTTGTCATCTTTTCATTGTCTTCAGATACGATGCATTTGGACATTCAGAGGCTCCCTAGTGTATGTGGAATCTTCTACAATAGGAGTTGCTTCTCCATTGACCCTCAAATTGCACAAATATAACTACAATGACAATTTCACCAAAACTCTCGTGTTTTGATCATGAATTTTTGAGCTGTCAAGAGGTGGTTTTTCAGGCGTAGCACAAGCGATACATCACTCAAAACTGCAATGGAAAGACCATTTTCCACAACTAGAGTTATGTGAATAATAAATAAATAAATAAATAAATAAAAGATGTTGACGGACATTACAACAAGCAAAGAAGAAGACTTTTAAAAGAAGCATGGTGCGGTGTGTGTGGACACACCAGGAAACCGAACAATTTTTTAAGTTAGGGCAGGATAGAGGGGTAATAAAAAAAAAAAAAAAAAAAAAAAAAAAAAAAAAAAAAAAAAAAAATAATAATAATAATAATAATAATAATAATAATAATGAAATGAATATATTTATTTTTGGTTTTACATCAGTCATTGTACTCAGTACATCAATTGTAATAAACATATAAACCAAAAAAGGAATAGGCTAGAAGCAAAAGCTTTTTTTTTTTTGCCTATCCTTTTCAACAAATACACTACTTACGTCAACTTAAATGTGTACAGCATCGATCATTTACACCATAATAATAACAAATAAAAAATTAACTAAAAAAAATAATTAAAAAGAAGTCAACAACAAAAACACATCTACCATCTCAATTCAATATTTCTGAATAATTTAAACTCAAAGTACTTTTTTTTTTTTTTTTTTTTAACTTCGCCAAAGGAGTAAATAACTTAAATGCATCATACAGTCCATTCCATAATTTCACACCCACAATCCCCATAATAATAATAATAATAATAATAATAATAATAATAATAATAATAATGAAATTAAATAGATTTAGAATTATTAAATAAAAGGAAAAATGTATTTGGGAACTGTCACAAAAGTAGCACTGGGTCTTTATGAGTTAATTGGGAAAGTTTTTTACATATTAACTAATGAATCAATAAGCTCACTTTATATTTTACTTTCACAAACTTAAGTACACTGTTGCTTGTTTTTGTTGACTCTACTGCATGACAACTAGATCTTCTCAACCCAAATATTCAATAGCAAATATTCTGTTTTCTCTCTTGGAGAATAAAAAAAATCTTCCATATAAAAAAAACATCTTTGACACAGTCTGAGCCGATGGGGAGGAAGGTTCTCTCCTGCAGTTCAGACAGATACTGGTGTTTGGTGAAAGACGACTCCAGAGAGAGTCTAGACTGGATTCTGCTGACACTGTCTGGAGTTCACATGTGGGAAAGACCTAGTGAGTTGGTAACCTTTGTTAGAAAACCTGAGCTTTTTCACTGAAGCAAAAAAAAAAAAAGCAGCCTTCATGTTTTACAGTAACAAAAACAACTTAAAATGTTTGCTATTACAGTAACCTGTATTTCGTCTTTGCTCCATATCATTTATTAGGTGATGATGTTTCTATCCTTTTTTTTTTTTTTTAACTTTTTATTTAGATATTTTCATTTTTCCACAAAACAGAACATTCTCTGACATAGGACCCTATGAATTAAAACACAAGTAAATGGAATACAATAGAAATACCATAAGAAGAAATCACATGGAAAATTAGAGCAGTACAATATCAGTCATATTGATTTATTTTTGATTTATTGATTTAATTTGCACATACATAACATGGATCAGAGTCATAATAACACAGTAAAGGTGCAGGGAGAGACAGAAAGCCTAAAATGGCTTGTTTTAAAGCCTCCACCTTAGAAATACATAAACATTATAAAAGTTATGAGACTTCCATTGTCCATACACATTCAGAATTCATAAAAAAGACAGTATAAATATCCTCCTGACACCCAGCAATGCATTTTTGTCCTCTGTAGGGGACAAGTTTCACAGCTTTATTGAAGAAGAAAAAAAAAAAATGCTGTCCACTGCAAAAGGACATTCATAAAACATTTATAAATGCATCTGAAAAAACTGTTGCATTGTGCTGTTTCCAATAAAGTCAATTATTTAATGTAAAAAGCCAAAACTTGTACTTTGCTGGGTCTTAGGAGGATATTTCGGGCTAAAATTTACTTAGGGGGTCAAATGAGTGGCCATTTTTGTCAAAAAAAAAAAAAAGTTGTAAGAAATGCATAGAACTGTGTTGAAATAATGCTAATCCATTTGTGCACAGACTACTGATATTATTTGACAGTGGAAGCTATATTTTCAGAAATATTGGATTTTGAATAGCACGTGTATGTGAAAACTTTTGCTGGTGGATGGATGTGACATTACCCATGATGATCTGGTCAGTATCAATACTTTATTAGGAATAAACTTATATACTTACTATTGCTAATTCTCCTCTTATTCATAAATGTTAGTATTGTGGAGCTGAAACAATAACAGCTGACACAAAAACACAAAATGTGGCAGTGGACGGATGTGACATGGTTGTTACAGATCCCATCATACTGATGCTCGGCAGCCATGTCACCGTTTCCACAAATGATCCCTGTGCAAAAACTAGGATCACAATTATTTATTGTATAGTTTATCATCATACTAAAGAGTAAATAACAATATAGAATTGTTATTTCTTTATAAAAAATGCTTATTATTAGAAAACTGTTGATTTAAAAAGTGACATGTGACATTCTCAATGTATGTATTGGCGTAACATAAGCAGGATGGATCAGCACCATACTCCACATTACAACCTGTACAAATAAAACGTGATATGTAGGATAGACTCTTGTCAGAAAAACTGGGGAATCTAAAAGAATAGAATATTTGTTTTTCAGGTAAATTCAGTTCAAATATAACTTGGCCGTTTGTGACATGAAAATATAGCATTAATTGTGATGAAATTGGACATTTTTGAGCTGAAAACATAGTTCATATGACCATCAACATGTTGCAACAGAACTGAAATCCTGTAAATTTGCATAACTTGCATTTACCGACACAAAGTTCCTTTGGGGATTCCCTTTTATTGATTTCGTATGCACAAAGACAGAAATAAGACCTCTAGGCAGATTTTAGCCAATACATACAGGGTGGGGAAGCAAAATTTACAATATTTTGAGGCAGGGATTGAAAGACAGTGTGTGACCAATTAGTTTATTGAAAGTCATGAGAATTTATTTGCCACAAGAAAATTGACATAATAGAAAATGTTTTTATTCTATGTGTCCTCCTTCTTTCTCAATAACTGCCTTCACACGCTTCCTGAAACTTGTGCAAGTGTTCCTCAAATATTCGGGTGACAACTTCTCCCATTCTTCTTTAATAGTATCTTCCAGACTTTCTGGTAATAGTTTTGCTCATAGTCATTCTCTTCTTTCCATTATAAACAGTCTTTATGGACACTCCAACTATTTTTGAAATCTCCTTTGGTGTGACGAGTGCATTCAGCAAATCACACACTCTTTGACGTTTGCTTTCCTGATTACTCATATGGGCAAAAGTTTCTGAAAAGGTATGGATAATAGTGTTAGGTATGATTATGACATCAATATATGTTTGGTTTCAAAACAATTGACGTAGTGCCTGCTGAGAAAAAACAACTAAATGTTCATTGTAAATTTTGCTTCCCCACCCTGTATATGCATCAATGCAATATCATAATTGATTTCCTTAAATATTTCTTAAAGGCTTTCTCTGATGTGCTATTTAAAATATAGAGAATCATAGAGAATCTTATAATAAATCCTACAACAATCCCATTTTTTAAACCGCAAAATCATCCTCTGCTAAAATATCAGCGGTTTAGATTTTGTACTTAAGGTCCTGGCTCCTATTCAAGGTCTCTTTTTCTGGAGCGTCACAGCATCGGCTGTTGTGGAATTCAGGACAAGAACATGCCCATTCATTACAGCTGCACAGTGTTATACCAACAGAAGACATGGGCTTAAATTAACATAGCTCCATCCTGTGATTTATGACATTCTGCCTTGGCCTATTCCGGTTCAATTGCAGTGCGCCACATGTCTAGTGCACACACAGACACCTGCTATATTGTGAAAATGTGGCCCCATTTTCACATACACTTCACAGTCACACACACACATACACATACATACACAAGGGCCTGTATTCTATTATTTTGGACATTTATTGTGAAGTTGTTCTGATCATTCCACCTAATCCAGTTTTCATGTCTGAGTAAAACACTTCAGGCAACTACAGATAAATGATGAGATTAACTTCAGACCTGGTGTGAATCCTTTTGTGTAGCCTACTGTATTTCCTATTCCTATCATTATAAACTGACCATTGTGGCTCTATAGGTCATACACAGCTGGACTGCACATCTGGCTTATGGATGCACATTTCCCAGTAAATAACCATAAACTTGTACATTTTAGTGTCTTGAATTAAAATGTAAAATGGTTAAACTGATATGTGGGAGAACCAGTATGAATGGACCTATTAGTGTAGCTTATCTATGCTTTACAGACACTATGCCTACATATGTTTATATACATTACACATATTTAATCTGTTGACAGCCACCTTTTTTTTATTGTACTTTCACTTATTTGGTAAATAAACAAGCTTATAACGGAAGAATTGTAAGACCAAAATACAAGTATCATATCTTATTGGAAAGATAGCATCTATTAATAATAGCTTTTCCATTGACCCTCGAATATATAATATATAATAATAATATAACTTGCACATAAAAATGCACCTAATGGAAAAACGACAATTTCGCCAAAAGTCCTTTTTTGATTAAAAGTTTTTGTGCAATAGGTATTTCATGCAAAACTCCAATGGAAAGACCTTTTTTTCTGCAACTAGAGTCATATGAATAAAAAAAAAATATGGATATTGACGGACATTACAACAAGCGAAGAAGAGTTTTAAAAGAAACATGGTGCGGTATGTGTGGACACACCAGGAAACTGAATCATTTTTTAATTTAGTACAAGATAGTGATGGGACTTTTGGCTCTTTGAAGGGAACCGTTCAATCAGGAGCCGTTCACTGAAAAGAGCCGTTCAAAAGACTGGCTCTTTTATGTTTTTTTGCATTATTTTGAAACACCAATGTTTTAATGACTAAATAGGCTACATGTGATGATTGACATTACATTTTAAAGGTGTTTAATTGGCGCGGCAGTAAATATTATCTTACTGTAAAAAAGAATAGTTAGTTCAAATGTGTGGGCTAAATACATGACATGAGAGGTGACAGTAGACAAATGCTGGAATTTGGCAAAAAACATCACGGTACATTATGTGGACTAGTCTGTAGCCTAAAAATGAAGAAGAAAATAACACATTTTCTTATGAAATAACATTTTATTCTCCTCAAAACAAGAACAAAAAACGTGTGTAAACATATGGAAAAAATTGCACAAAACACAACAGTGATTAATCACTACAGTTACTTAAATACATGAACTATAGTGCAATTCTCAGAACAAGAACAGTATGTTGGTAAACATACAGAAAAAATGCACAAAACGCAAAAGCAATTTATCATTGCAATTACTTAAATACCTTAACAACTGTAGTGCATTTTCCCTCAGAACAAGAACAATAAATGTGTGTAAACATACGGAAAAAAATTGCACAAAACACAACAGTGATTAATCACTGTTATTAAAAAAAAAAAATTAAAAAAAAGAACGACTCTTTACAAAGACTCGGTTCCCATCGTTCATTTCAAAGAGCCGTTCAAAAGATTTGATTCGTTCATGAACGTCACATCACTAGTACAAGATAGAGGGGTAATATATAATAATAATGAATATATCTGTAAATCAAGATGATATTTACGTTCGTCGCCATGTTTATGGAATGACTTCTCGTGTCATCTCACAATAATAAATAAACAAATCATCGCATTTTTGATTTAATGGAAAAACCGACATTATGCACTTCTGTTTTTTCAACATTTAGTAAATATCAGTAAAGTTTTGTACATATGTCCAATTGAAAAGACTCCAAAACAGTGAAATTTGAGAAACAGCAGCTAGGATATACTTTATGCCAGATTTTTCAGTTTCACTGACATGAAAGTTCAGACCTCTGGGCCTCACATAACTAAGCATTAACAATTGCTAATAAAATCCATATTCCTATTACAAATTTACTTAAACAGATAATACTGGGGAAAATGAGAGTAAATTTTCATATTTTAACGGAAGCAACAGTGGCGTCAGGAATGAAATGAACAACCTTCTGAAGGACGTCATCTGGGATATCACTGAGAACCTCCGGAATCCATGAATAAGAAATAAGACAATAAGAAAATAAACTAAAATCCCCATTAGTGTTGTCCGTTAAAAAAAAAAAAAATGTTTTCGTCATGACTTCAGTGATACAAAAAATTCTAAAAGCAATTTCTAATGCCTCATTACTTTCCACCCACCCTGTATATCATTACTGAACTACTACTTGACTATGTACCACTGTATCAAACCTGCGTAAAGCTAAGCTAATACACAGGTAGGTTAAAAATAAAAAGTTGCAAAAAATAACAAAGGTATCAAGCAAACTAAAGATATTATTGTTTTTGTGGGTCATCCTAAAGGAAAGATGGGAGTTAACACCACAACAAAGTAAGACATCCTGTCCACAGCTCATCCATAAATGATCTTCAGCCTCTTTCGGCCAAAGGAACAGGATTGGCTGAAATCCTGAATGATTGACATCTGATCTAACAAATCAGAGCTTACTTTGCTATAACGTGTATAAATAGGACAAAGCCCATTGGCCTTCCAAACAGAAGCACCTGATGTACTTCACCTGCTGTCCCACGGTGAAACTAAACCCAAAAAACATGAGGGTGCCACCATTTTGTAGATAACAAGGTGACGAACACACAAAATTATCAAGATGTCTGATGTTATTTTTAAAATAAAAAATTCGGGGATGCAGACTTTGTGCAGTGATATGGAATACTTAAAAACTGAATATGATTCTGGAAGATTTTTTTTTTTTTTTTTTTTTGTATTTTTTTTTGTACTGTGGACTCATATGGACTAAAGAAACAAATGTTCTGACTTTATGAAGCTTCAACAGGTAAGGATGACAGATTTCTTTCTATTTATGATGCTTGTAGATTTACATAAGTTGTACATTAGAGCTCATGATTTACATAAAATTACCCAAATAGCAAAATTATACAGAATCTAAGCTCCTTAATGATATGCAACATGATTATATTGGCATAAGTAATAATTTTATGACTAAACAGCCCTCTCTTAATGCTTATTATCAGGCTTAAAGGGGTTACTGGTGACATGATGAGTGTTAAGCAGTATATAGTATGTATGTGTAAGAAATTTAATACCAGACTTTTAGATATTGCCATGAAAAAAACCTAGGCTTCATAGACTTGGACCCAATATGTACTCTTTATTTTTCTGTATTTTGATGTAAAATATGTAAGGAGTTAGACATGAAGTTGTCCTCCACCCAAATTAGTAAAATAATAAGAAAAGAAAATGAAATTATCTATCTATCTATCTATCTATCTATCTATCTATCTATCTATCTATCTATCTATCTATCTATCTATCTATCTATCTATCTATCTATCTATCTATCTATCTATCTATCTATCTATCTATCTATCTAGACATTACAATTATGTATTACTACGGAAGACAATTAGGGCCACTGGGGGAAAATAATAAGGTCCAGTATAAATATTTTTTATTATTATTCTGAGAAAAAAGTCAGAATTCTGACTTTAATATCAGAATAATAATTTTAAAAAATATATGTTGGACCTTAATTTTTTCTTTTTTCCAGTGGCCCTAATCCTTTTCTGTATATTACAGATATGGTTGCTCTCGTTTTAGTGAAGTGTATTCATGTTTGTAAAATGTACATTCTTATTGCCAGACAACCGGACTGTAGTTGTATTTCCTATGTTTGTCAAATGATATTGCCACACACATATAAGCTTAACAATAGCACACCTATCACCAGTGTTGGGAATAACGGTGTTAAAAATAGCACTATTACTAACGCTGTTATTGTTTTCCAGTAACGGGTAGTCTAATTAATTATTTGAAATGTTACAACGCCGTTACCGGCAGTGAAATGTGGCGCGTTACTACGCACTGATATCTAACAGCTATTATCCGTTCTGGCTTGTTCAGCCAGGCACGAGAGGTGTGACGTTTATGGACGAGTCGAGTCTTTTGAACGGCTCTTTTCAGTGAACCATAAGAACCAATTTGTTACGAGCCGTTCTCATATTCAAATTACCCACACTGCCTTCATGCTTCACCTGTGTGCACCATGAGTCTGAGTTGTCCACGTTGCCTTCACCTGAACAATTAATGACATGTCCGAGTTTGAGTTGTCCGCAGCACACCCCATTCACTTGAACGCAGCTACGTACACAGCTAATTTAGGGGAGGAGTTATCAGTGAGAGTCCGACTGAATGGACTGGAGACATTTACCGCTGGATCAGAGAGGAGCGACTGAAAAAAGTGGAGATGTGGGATTAACTGGAGGAGCATCTTCTTCCTACAAATGGGGATATGCACTTATGTGGTGGAAAAGCCGGGCCCTGGTGGACCCCAGCCAGGCCCTGGTGGACCCCAGCCGGGCCCCGGTGGACCCCAGCCTCACCACAGTCATGGTATTCAGTACCTGTCTGCTGTTCTACTCTGTAACTGACCCATGAAACACGCTCAAAAATCAATTTCCTTTAACATATTTAACGGTTTTTCAAAAAAGTAACCCAATAATTACTTTCCCTGGTAACTAATTACATTCGTGAAGGAGTAATTCCGCTACTAATTCAATTACTTTTTTGGGAAAGTAACAAGTAACTATAACTAATTACTTTTTTAAAATAATTTGCCTAACACTGCCTATCACCAGTCGTGTTTCTATGGCTCTGCTTTTTTTTTTTTTTTTTTTTTTTTTTTTTATAACGCTCCAAATACTGTTTCTTCTGGTTCAAAAAAGCCAAAATTACAGCAGCCAAAATGAACCCTCATAACAGCACCATTTACTTGTTGTCTTCCGTCTATGATCATAATGAACCAGTTTGGACCAAATTCCCAACACTGACCTCTAGTCCCATTCCAGTTCTTAGTCCACTGTTAAGATGAGCTTAAATAAGGACGTTCAAAGATCATTTCCAGACAAGCATGACTGCTCTATACAGATAATTTCCCTTATTTTCCTCCTCATCAGAATGAAAATAAACAGACGTCATCACCGTCTGACGTTGCTGTTATGACCAACTCCTTACTTTATTTCAACCCGCTGACTAGTTTGCCTTAACTGCACAAAGAGCTGACAGTTTCTAGTTGATTTTTAGAAGAATACGGATGATAATGTTGATATTCCCAGCTGGTTTTACTGTCAGCAGTGGACACTTTCCTCCAAACTTGGCATCAACATGTCCCACGTTACAGCGAAAGTTTCCTCCTCAATCCGCAGAGCAGTGACAACGAGAACACCTCCACTCTGCTGAGATACAGATACGTTGTCCCGTTGCTATTTCCTCATTGCCTCCGTTCTTTGTCTTGTCATCATTCTCATTTCATTCCGACTGTCGCTTGTGTTGTAATGGTTGCCTAGTGGACGATCCAGCAGTCTTTCAGTCTTCTTTCCAAAGCTATAATTGCTATTGTAGGCTGATGTATGTTCTGTGTTTACTTTTATTCTGACACAGGGATGGGCAGTGACGATGATTTGTGTGAAATTCATGACTTTAGAGGATTTTCGGAAACTTGTACCAATTGTGTTGATTTATGCTGCGTCAAACAATTCGTCGTCGACATCGGGGCTGGCCAAGCAGTAACGCAGTGTTTTTGAAACTTGGGGTCAGAACCTCACTTGGGGTCACCTGGAATTCAAATGGGGTGGCCTGAAATTTCGAGTAATTGATAAAAATAAAAAACTTACTAATAAAAAATGTATGGTGAGTTGAGAGAGACAATCACAATCCATAGAAGACATGACAAACTGTGAAACTGAAGCACTGTGGTACTGTGTATCTGTCAAATGTTCATTGTGGTTGGTTTCAGATGCTGCAGCTCTTTCATAATTCATAGTTTAAGTTATTGTATTAATTATATACTACTATATTAGTATTATATCCTGACTAAGGAAAATGAAATTCTCACTTTGTGCAGTCATCTACACCTGGCTTTTCTGCCTCCATCCATAATAATATACATTATATAGACTAAATGTCATCAAAAATTAATGTGTTTTGCAACATAGTATAGCAAACTATTACATAATCAAAAACAAATTAGTTTTAGCAAAAAAAAAAAAAAAAAGTCTCTGTTGTATATGTCTGGGGTCGCCAGAAATTTGTGATGTTAAAATGCTGTCATGAGCCAAAAAAGGCTGGGAATGGATGGACAGCCTTACTACATTTTTTGTTTGGTCTTTCACAACTCTTTATGGTAGAAAGATGAATCATACCTCATTTTGCTGGGAATAATGAGCACTTTTAGATGTGGGATTGAAAAAAAATGTTTTAACCTAATTTTCTGGCTTAAAAATAGTAAAAACCCCTCGGTAACGGATAGACAGAAAATTAACATCTGTTTTTGACCCCTTTATAAAACCTGCCTTAAACAGCAGTTCCAATTTTCATAAAACTGTAAAATCTTTATTAAAGTATCTATTTTGCAAAACAATAAATGGCTTGTATTTTTTTCAAGATATAAGGGCATAGAATAGCAAGAGTTTTGCTAAGCGTTTCGGTAACGGAAGGACAAGGGAGAAAAATTATAAATTTCAATTGTTTATTCAGCATACTTATTAGTATATATATTACAAAGGGGCGGGGTCAAGGGCATCACAGATGGAAAGCCCACTACTTTTTGATTCATATCTCTTAAACCAGACAAGTTAAAGACAAATATTCCACATAATTGGAAAGGTCTAAACGCCATCTTAAACAGACTCAAAGGGCAAAATGTAGTTTCAAATATTTTTAAATGAAAACTATCAAAAACTACTGCGTGACGGATGGACAAAAATTAACATCTTTTTTTTTGCAAGAATTACAAAGTTCTCAAAAGTGAAGTTCCTCTGACATTTTCAACCTAAAATGCAGTCAGTGTATACCTTAAACCCTCTATTTTACAACCTAAAAATTGGTTAGAGGAAAAAAACATTTTTGATCACACCAAAATAGAAAGAGTTTTGACAAATGGTAGCGTAATGGATGGACAACAAAAGAAAATATGAAATTAAACATTTTTTATCTCAGTTATCAATATCATATACATTTATTTTTACAATATTTACAACATACAAATAATGTTAACATTATAATCAAATATATTTTGCATAGATATATGCATTTATTAATTTTAAACACTATGTGTTTAGAATATGACAAATAATATAATAGTCAAATATCTGTGTATTTGGAATAAATTTAGTTTATTTATGAGAGTTTATAAAATGAACCCAGAATGACGGAAGAAAACTTTGTCACTTTACAAACATTCACACTCATAAAACTCCTCAAATTTTTTTTCAAATTTTTTTTCTCATTTCAAAATACATTTTCCTGAAAATATAAGTAAATACCTACCCATAAATATAAGTTTGGTGTGCATTATTGTAATTTTTTTTTTTGACCAGATGTTAAAATAGCAAGAGTTTTGCTAAGTGTTTCGGTAACGGATGGATAAACTTAATACACTGATTTAATACACTTCAATAAATATTTATCTCTATTAGATATGTGTAACCACTGTAAAAAGAGTAGCAAAAGGTTTTTAAATAGACTTTATAACTTATCATGTGCCTAATATAGGTCCAGTAGAAGAAGATCAAACTTCTGCTTTGAATTGCAGACAGACAAAGAATGCAAACATACATTTATGTTGAATGTAATGCCATCTAAGTATTTTTAAAAACTTTATTTTTTCTTTTATAAAATTCGTGCTGGACTCTAGAAGTAATGTAATTTCAAAATATATACAGTATGTCTTCAAAAGGTGATTTTAAATGTATTTTTTGATTTGGATCTTAACCTTCCCTTGGCCAGCCTCCAATGCAGATGGTGATGGTAAAGTCTGCTCAACCTATTGCCACTTTGATTAGAAATACGGTATGAAAAGGGACAGAAAATGAGGTTATCATTTAAGAATGTTAAGGTAATTAAAAAGATCTTTACTGACATGATCAAATAGGACGTGTCCAACACTTCAGGGCACATTCTGTGACTCTAGGAGGACAATGATAATGAAAACTGTCTCCTAAGCTCAAATGAATTGCATATTATGACAGACTGATGCACAGAGGAATAAAGGAATGTGAGCGCTTGTCATTTCGACCAGTGTGGGTTAATTCAGATAACATGATATGTAATATGGCTGCTGTATAGAGCCATTCGGTGGCAGTTTGTGAGAGGATTTAGCAGCTGCAGAAGCATAAAACCGTTTGAGAAGGATGGGAGGAAAGGATGGTGCTAACAGTTGGACAATTAGGATGTGTTTTGTATGCATCTGTGTGTGCACGTGGGCTTCGGATTCCTCTGTCAAACACATCTGATGTCTTTAACGCCACGTTCAGACAGCAGGTGTTAATGCACAATTTGGATTTTTTTGGTGAAATCCTATTTTTTTGTGTATGTGCTCATTCACATTACATATTAACCTTCTGAGACCCAGCAATGCATTTTCTACAGTTTCACAGTTGCACTTAAAAATGCTGTCCATTCCAAAGGACATTCCATTAAAAAAAAAAAAAAAAAATTAAAAAATGTATCTGAAAGAACTGTTGCATTATGCAGTTTCCAATCAAGACAATTGTTTAATGTAAAAAAGCCAAAATTTTCATGTTCTTGGGTCTCAGGAGGTTAAATGCAACTTCTGGTAGTTTTGAGTCTGAGCTGAATGCGACCCTGAAGTGACCCACATGTGCAAAAGAGATATTTAGGACCACATATGAAAGTGTCCTGGGTCATATTTTTCAAAAAATCTGATTTGTGTTGTTCAAACTGTCTTTAACAGATCAGGTACAGGTCACATATGGGCAAAAAAATCAGGATAACACTTTACTTGAAGGTCTAGTTTATAATGCATTAAGTGCACATTCGTAAGACATTATAATGCATTTATAATGCATTATAAAAGTCATTACAACAGTTTATGATCATGTACAACAACTTATACCAAGGTTTATAAAGTATTATAAGTGTAGGTATAATGTATTATAAATTCAGCTTTCATAATGTATTTTCAGGAAAATGTAATGTGCTAAATTAATCTTTAAACTGTGTGGTTAAAGTTCTGATTACATTACCTGTAGCTCCTGTGACTAATTTCTTCTAAATTGCTTTGAAATTATATTAATTTGGATTGTTATTACATAAGTAACCATGTTATTACATTTTTTTAATAAAAATGTGTCAAGTGCATTTTGTAATAAATTTCTCAAATTGTAATAACTTACTACATAATGTGAAAAAATTTACTACATAATGCGTTGACATAGTTTATTACAAAATGCGTCAGTTTATTACATAATGCGGCTTTATTACAAGATGACGTGACATTCTTATTACATTTTGAACTTTTATTAAATAATGGGAATTTATGACATAATGCGGCTCAACACTGCACGAGGTTATTTTATGTAAATGGAGAGGTGGAAATCTCCGTACATTAGTCTCTTTCTCATCTAAACGTTTTGGGTTTTTTTTAACAGAGACTATGACACTAAACAAAAGAATCACCGCCTCTGAATTCCAATAGTGTATCTCTGTAAAACACAGGAAAGTTACCATTAATAAAAGCAGTTCAGCATTAACCACAAATACAGTCATTTATTCTGAACACTCACGCGCCGAGGCACTTTAAACGGTAATGCACATGTCAAGTGTATGACTTCCCCACAGGTGCCTCTTGATAACTCTTAACATCAAAAGCTGGTAGAATCTATTCTCTCTCCGAGTCTGAGCGTGAAGAGTCTCTGTCGAGCACTTACCTTTGTTTTTGCAGTGGGTGGAAGCTGCTACTGCTGGTCTTAGCTGAAGTTGGAAAATATCTCAACTTAGTGAAGAAATGATAATGACTGTGTGGGAGAGAAAATATTTAAATTGCAGTTAAGATGGTATGTCGCAAAGGTAGGAAAGTACAGATGTATAATGTTTATAACCTTTTAAAGTTTTTGTTCAGTTCTTCTAATTAATGCGTCGTATGCAACTTATCATACATTTACAGGACTATATTTAATTCACCTGTTACTGAACATATTACACATTAATTTGTTCCGTGTTATGAAATTAAGAAGAAATTAGAAAACAGTCATATTCATCAACTTCTGCCAATAATTCTCATTATGTCTTAAGTCTTTTATTGCCTCAACTATTATCCTTCAATGTGGTTCTTAAACCCATAAAGAGCCAGTGCTACTTTTGTGGCAGTCAAATGAATTTTTCTCTATTTCTACCTTTCTTAACTGATTTATCACCATTTTTTAAAAAAAATATCATCCACTGTATTTTGCCTTTATTGGTGTTAATCATTTATTTTCCTATATTTAGTTCATAGGTCACACAGATGTTCATGAAAACTCAGAGTAAATTCAAAGTTAATTATATCTAAACAGAAAAATGAAGAAAATGCTACTTTGTCAGCACAGGTATTGCTAACTGAATGTAAAAACATGTGTCTCTATCAACTGTCATTGATCCATCTCAATGGATTTTACTGGTGAATCAATGTTGTAGAAGATGACGGTGTTTCCATGGTAACTACAGAGCCTCTGAACATCCAAATGGGTCATATCTGATGACCATGAAAAGACAACAAACTGCATTTTACACCAAATATTTACAGGTATTGATAGGATTAGTGGATCAACAGGTATTTAACCCTTAAGGGTATGAGTCTATTTTGGCCATTTCTGAGTACTTTTGATTTTGCCTTTATATACTATATAAAGAAATGTTTACTACACCCATGTTTGGTATCTTTTTTTTTTTCAGCACAACTTCATCTATCTCATCTATTATTTTTTCACTTTAACCTACTATATCAACACAGAACGACAAAAAACACACAAAAATCTAAAATCCGATTTGAAAAATGTATATAATTTATTGCATAAATAACACAAAGATGCTTAACGAACCTTTTCAAAGACTTTAAAAGTGAATATTGTTTCCAAATATTAGGTATAAAATTAAAATTGAAATAATTAAAACTATACTCAAATATTTGACATAAAAGCATATCTTTACACAGGCGTTTTCTCTCACACACACACCCCGACCTCCCAGTTTCCACATCCGGTTCAGGTGGGGGTCATTCTTACCCTTACCTGTAATGCTAATGCAGTCTGTGGATCAGAATCTGCAGATTTGGCCATTTTTTTCCGTTTTGAAAAAGGACAAAAATGACCTCATTTTCATACTTTTATTCACATTTGTTTGCTCCCTTTTCAAACTGTCATATCTCCGGTTGTATTTGCTCTATCAACATCAAATAAAAAGTGGGAGAGTGATTCAAATCCGCACTTTCAAATGCAATTCTCCCCAGTGGTCTACGTGACCGACCTCCAACGCTACGATGTGTTGAAAATATCATGTGATTCAGTCACCAGGCCGTGACTGTGAACCCCTAAGGCACAGGTGTCAAACTCTGGTCCTCAAGGGCCGATATCCTGCAGGTTTTAGATATTTCCCTCTTCCAGCACAACTGGTTCAATTAATGATCAGCTCATCATCCAGCTTTGCAGAAACCTGATAATGATGTAATGGCTTCTAGGTGTGATGGAAGAGGGAAACATCTAAGACATGCACATGACACCCCTTCCCTGAGGGTTAACATTTTATATCTGTAGATGGTTTGTGTCACCAGTGGCTGTTTGGGTCTCTATGGGTCACAGGTGTCAAACATGCGGCCCGGGGGCCGCTAAAGGGTCCAGTCTGGCCCCTGAGATGAATTTGTGAAATGCAAAAATTACACAGATAGTAATCATTTTAGTTCAGGTTCCACATTTAATCTCAAGTGGGTTGGATCAGTAAAATACTATCAGAATAACCTATAAATACTCACAACACCAAATTTTTGTCTTTGTAAATGTCAAAATTTTCATGTCATTTTACTGTATTTACACTAAAACAAACTACCATTTCACAAAAACAGGAATAACCTCAACAAATATGAACCTTTTGAAATGTCTGCAGTGCAAGTTTTCCCATATTCTGCCTGTTATTAAATGTTTTGTGTATTTGTAGATTCACTGTGATCTGTAAGTTGTAATTTATATGTGTAAATGATAAACTGAGACGTAATATCATTAAAATTGCATTTAGTTTTCTTAAGAAATTTGAGTTTGTTCATGATATTAACATTATTTTAAAGGATAGTTGACAGATATAAACATTTTGATCGCATAATTTAACTTTTTTTTTTTGCTCTAAAACATAGAGGAAAGTTTGGAGTTGACATTATTTATATATTATTATGTTATTATTTTACTGGTCCGGCCCTCTGCAGATCAAATTTGGCTTAATGTGGCCCCGGAACTAACATGAGTTTGACACCCCTGCTATGAGTTAAACAGAGCCCTTAAATATGATATAACCAACATGCAAATCCAGTCCTATTTTACGATAAAGCACAATACCACCTGCATTATATTCTGCTGTAAAGTACACAAATGGACTATTAGGTTTAGTTTTCGGCTGTAAAAACACTTAACGAGTCATAGAATTCAGAAAAGGTCATGGATGACAGCATTATTAAACTTTTGATGGTGTTATTGAGGTGGAACACAGCGAATGTCAACATAATTGCATATTTTCAGATGTTTATTATGTCAAATTATGCAATACCATTTTTCTTTACACAATGGGCTAAGAGATCTGTCAGTGGAATAAAATACACTAGTCAACATTTGCTAGGGATCAGGACTATAACTTTGCTATATTCGGGGATGTAATTCTGGAAACTTGACAGTTTATTTTCCCAGTAGAGTACAGCCTGCGAATGCGGATGGTGGCCACACACATTATTGACATCACACCGTATGTGTTTCAGAAAATTCTGAGTGGTTTCAGTGAAAACAAAATTGGAAGAGTAATTGTTGTGAACTCTAATTTCTAGGGTTGTATCACCCTTTTGCCTGAAAGTGCAATAAAAATGTATGTTTTTTTTACCTTTTGGTCCATTTTTCTTTACATGACTAGCCAAAGGACACACATAATATATGAAGTCACCCAAAATATTATCATCAATTATTGTGCAAATATAAAACTGATCCCTAGCAAATGTTGACTAGTATACATTAGGTAATTTAAGGCTGAAATTTTTGACATCATAAAGTATATTTGTAGTTCGATATAATTACATAAATGAATGTAGTTACTGACCGACAAGGTTAAATCCCTGCATTAATAGTAATATTTAAACAGCTTTGAATTCTGTAGAAGTAATCATAAAATTGCCTGAATCGTGACTCCATGTAAAGGACATTATATATTCCTTATATATTACAATATAATATAATATAAGATAATATAATATAATTGGTACACCGTTTATCAGACAGTGGAGGTAGATGATACTAAATTGTTCTCATCTGTCACTCAAATGCACACGCCCACATATGTATTTTAACATGTACATTCACACGAAAATGCATTCTCAACCACATACACATTTTCTTGCCTCTGAAGGAAGTGCTAATGAGTCTCTAGATCAGAGATTTCTTTTCATTTTTTATTTTTTTTACCGTTTAGTCAGGGAGCTGAAAGCTAAGCCAAACCCTCCTTCAACTGTCTTCAAATGTGAAAAAACACCGATGCATTCATTTCTTGGACGAATGGGCTTTTAAATCACTCCCATTATTGACTCTGTGACTTTGAATACGCATTGAAAACCTGAGAAGTGAAGAAATATCTAATCTAATCTTTTGTTGACTTGTATATTATTAAAAAAAAATTGCTGCGGTTTTGAAAGCGATGAAAATAATGAGTGGCTTTAGTTTCATTTTCATCTATTCACTGTGGATGGTTTGTGTTGCTGGAGTTTAAAGTCAGTCTTATCAGTGAATTTAATGGCACATACATTCAGACTGCTGTTTAAGCTCCTCCACGCTGAACTGTGCTCAGATCGGTTCCGGCAGTTCTCCAGATGGACTTCACTGCAGACACCCTGGGGTCAAAGTACCTCCAAGTATTTTCAAACTGCATGTTCTTCTGTCTGACACCTGTTCAGTGACTCCGTTATGTTCTGTGTTGTTGTTGTTTTTGGGTTTTTGTTTTTTTCATCTTTCTGCCTCCACACTTTTCAGCTAGGAGGCGCACCTATGTTCACTGGTACCCATGTTCCCCCTATTTTCCCTGGTGCCTATGTTCCCCAGTGCCTATGTTTCTCGGTACCATTGTTTCTTGGTGCCTATGTTCCCCGGTGCCTATGTTCCCCGTTGTCTATGTTTCTCAGTATCATTGTTTCTCGTCATCTATGTTTCTCGGTGCCTATGTTCCCTGGTACCCATGTTCCCCAGTGCCTATGTTTCCTGGTACCATTGTTTCTTGGTACCGATGTTTCTCGGTGCCTATGTTTCTTGGTATCGTTGTTTCTCGTTACCTATGTTCCCCAGTGCCTATGTTCCCCGGTGCCTATGTTCCCCGGTGCCTATGTTCCCTCGTGCCTACGTTCCCCGGTGCCTACGTTCCCCGGTGGCTATGTTCCCCAGTGCCTATGTTCCCCAGTGCCTATGTTTCTTGGTACCTATGTTTCTCGGTGCCTATGTTCCCTGGTGCCTACGTTCCCCGGTGCCTACATTCCCCAGTGCCTATGCCTCTCGGTATCGTTGTTTCTCATTATCTATGTTCCCCAGTGCCTATGTTCCCCGGTGCCTATGTTTCTCGGTACCGTTGTTTCTTCTTATCTATGTTTCTCTGTATCGTTGTTTTTCGTTATCTGTGATTCTTTGTGTCTATGTTTCTCGGTACCATTGTTTCTCTGTGTCTATGCTTCCCGGTGCCTAGTTTCCGATGCAGACCAAACCATTCCTCCCTGCAAACTCTGCCTGAAGGCGGTATCAGTCAAAGACCGCAGTACAACCGATTTATTTCAGCACCTCAAACATTATCACATGCCAGAGTAAGTAACTAAGTTCATATTAGCGCTGCATGATTAATTGTTAAAAGATCACGATCGCAATTTTAAACACGGACGATTCTTAAGCATTTTATTTCACAAACAAACGCCCACAAACGCAGAACCGCTACCGCCGCTGCCTCCTCCCTCAACCAATGGTAAAGCGTCTTTACAACACGTGAGCCTGCTGCTGTTGGCTGCAGTTGAGTGAGGAAAGAGTGAATTATAGCGGAGGAACGTCTGCGGTAAAGAGAGTGAAATGGATGAAAACCCCAGTGGTAGTGGGAGAGTCACCCACCTGAACTCGTGCCCAATAAAGGTTTGCATTCGTCGATGTTAATCTCATGTTGGTCTTATTTTCTGTTATCCAGATCCAAGTGTCTTTTCACTTTCACCTCTCTTACTTCTGTGCTGTTCTTCTTCTCCTTTTCTTTTCTTTGCCGGTGACGTTAACTCGGCCTTCATCCAAGAATCAAAAATCTCGCCCTCTCCAAAAATTTTTGATTCAAAAAATTCCATTTCACCAGCTGGGAAGTTTCTTTTGGCTGCAAACTTTCACACATCAGCTGATGTCTCTTAGCAACCGGGAGCATACTTGGTGAGTGGTATGAAAGACGCGAATCAGAGGTAAAAGAACCCATTTTCCTTGACAGCGGTATAATAAACATTTTGTGAAAAAAATCATGCCAGAGAATCATGATCTCAGTTCTAAGCAAAAAAAAAAAGCATGACTCACATTTTTGGCAAAATCGTGCAGCTCTAATTCATATCATGTATTGATTGGGGAACATAGGTACTTGGGAAGGCTGATCACTTCATAAAATAGAAACACATGTCTTGTAATCCCCCTTGACCTTAACAATAAGAGATGTTGCAAAAATACCGAGCCACTTTGCATTACTTACATAAGATTACTAGTCTGTGCGATACCTTTGTTTGAGTCTCAGTGTGGTTACAGATGCAGATTGGAAGAGACAAATGAAGAGTGAAGAGACTGGAGAATGGAGGTAGTGATTGAGGAATAGAAAAAAAAAAAAAAAAGGTGAGGCCCAGGTAGAAGATGGAGAAAGTAAAACCAGAATGGGAGAGAAGAATTACAAAGATGGAGCCTCGGTGGCAGCGCTGATGTGTGGACGGTGGGTGGACGGGGTCGCTGAGTTGTGGTTCTGAAATGGGTCCTGACAGAGTCATTTCTCACGTGGAGATTTACCCAGGCTTTTTCTAGTGGTGGGAGGACGAAAGTGAACAACCCTTTCCACTTGTCATGAATATTTATCTGGTGAGAGTGTTCACAGGCGGCCGCGTAGAATGACAAATTGCAGTCTCTAAAGCCACTACCTATATTCTATTCACATCTATTTCTTCACCTCTTCCCACCTGCAGCTGTCTGTCATCGAATGTGTCGTTTTGCCTCCTGGTTGTTTAATGTTCCAGGAGCATTTTGAGCAGTGGACAGAGATTATTAACTTAAAAAGGAAGCACAGTCACTTTGTGTAGAGCACAGATGAAGAGTCCATTACAGACTGGATGCACAAAAGTGAACACTACATGATCGTAGTGTAGCTTCTGTCTGAAACACAACTGAAACTAAGGTCTTAAAATACAAACTGAAAGGCTGAAAGGTGGTTAAGTTTGTTTTTTGCACCATTATTCTGTCTTTACTTAAACGTATACACAGAAATAAGAAGAATAGTGTTGACTGTTACTTGTGAAGCTTCCAGTTTGTCACTTTGTTATTGAGAGATGGCAAACACTGTGCGAATGCAAGTCTCCATAGCCTCAACGTAGCACTTTCTGTTTGTAAATCCACTTTTTTTTATAGAGGAAACATGAAAAAGAAGGAGCTCAAATATTAAACTACAGTAATAATCCGTTCCTCGGTTTCCTGCCCTTTACACTACATCACCTCTCTAGTGTTTCCACATCAACATTTTTATGTCACTGAAAGCTGGGGGATGTCGTCAGTGGAACGCTGGGATGGACAGTGATGGTTCGACGTTGTTATGACTATAAGCCATCACTGATGGATGATTGGCCGACCCTGATGTCAATTCCCTGCCTTTGTTCCCTGTCTTTCCTATTATGTACAGAGATGTGACTCACTTGTACGCTATAGAAAATGGAAAATCTGAATTGTATTTTGTTCTGTTCATCTATAGGGAAGATACTGGTTATGCAACGCCGCCTCATGCTTAACGGACAGTACATACTGATTTGTGCTCACACCTAAAAATACATATGTGCATGAAATGTCACGCACCCAACCAAAAAAAACCCCCCAGAAAACAAAAAAAAAATACTGCCAATAGTGTTAAACATATACTGCATAACTGTATTGTTGCATTTAGCCTGTGAAAATGTCATGGCTGAAAAGAAAACAATGTGTTTAGGATTAGAAAAAGGGGTCTTTGTCTTGGTCACATGATCATAGTACGGTTTATGCACAAAAAACAATTTAGTCTAAAGATCCTCTATACAAAGGTGGTGCGCTTTACGCTGGATGGATGAATGAAAAGCAGATTAATAAGGTTTAAATACAACATAATACAGTGGCATCACATTTTTGCTAGTAAATAAGATTATTTAAAAGTAATTATCACTTGTTTTACTTGCCTGCTTGTTTATTACCTCCTTGAGATGAGATTTATCCTGTGAGATCTCATGAGAGATTACTGCGTGATAGACCTCAAACAGAGTCAATTTTCTCCTTGAGTTGTGCATCTTAAAAATGTCATTTAATGTCAGAATGTTCAGGGGATTGAACAACTGGCTCATGGAAAATAGGTCTTGTATTTACTTCACTTCTGGATGGAAGAATCAACTGAAATCTGTAAATCACGATTCATTGTCCCATTGGAATGAATGGAACAGAATCTTCCTCTGGTCTCCCTAAGGACAACTGGCACTGATACAGGAAGTGACTCAACACTCAAATGTGTTGTTTCTAGTTGAGTCTAAGGCCCGATCCCAAGTGTCATTTTCACCCCTACCCCTTTGCCCTTGGACTTGGCACTACCCCTTGAAAAGCAGTTGCAAGGGGTAGGGGTTGAAATACTCCCCTATGAAATGAGACAACCCTTCCAGACCTGTTACGCCATCAGCAGGAATCGATGCTGCTATAAACGGATTTGACAACCTTACTTCGGAAAGAATTGGCCATGTCGTCAGCAGCTGTAATCATCTCTGTTTCATGGGCTTTGGTCATCTTTTTGTGGCTATCAACCGCAAACCACAGAAATGCTCGAAGGAGAAGACGCATTCAACTTTTTGCTATGTTTGTCATAAACAAACAGTCTATAACAAGTTGAAACAGTATTAAAAGGACGATCAAATGATTAAGTTATTTACGAAGAAAAACCTACGAGGAGTGACTGAAAAGTTTTGAGCCTAATATGGAAAGGATTAAGATATGAAGACCAAATTTGGTCCATGAAATCTTTCACATATCTTAATCCTATCCACTAAATTTCTTGGTCATAGCAATCTTTTTCCCTGTTTTACACATCCCTGAACTTTGTGTATCAAGTGTTTCCTGAAAAATGGACAAACTTGAGTATCGGGCTGATTTGTGGCTATGGATGACACTTGGGTCCATCCCTATCAGCCTGAGACTAAGGAGCATTCAAAACAATGGAAACATCCCATGTCACCAACCCCAAAGAAGGCAAAGGTTGTACATATACTTGATGACAGCCCCATACTGAAGTTTGTCCATTTTTCAAGAAACACTTGATACAGAAAGTTCAGGGACCTGTAAAACAGGGAAAAAGATTGCAATGACCAAGAAATTTAGTGGATAGGATTAAGATATGTGAAAGATTTCATGAACCAAATTTGGTCTTCATATCTTAATCCTTTCCATATTAGGCTCAAAACTTTTCAGTCGCCCCTCGTACATTTATGTTTCTTTTGTCACACTGCTGCACTTTTTTGCTGTGCTCCATCTTGCCGATGATTTGAACAGAATTATGGGAAATTTCTCATACCCCTACGTACCAAAGACTAATAAAAGTGGGTTTTGCAAAATATGACCTCTTTAAATACTCACTATATAGATAGATGACCCGATGCTGTTTCATGTCACTGTGGACACGTGAAGCCACTTTTTCGAGTTTCCGTGATGAGCATAGAAGTAGAGCAGTTGCGTCACCTCTTACATCTTCAGACCCGCCGTCTCTAAGTATAGCAGTCAATCATGTATTTAAACCTCCTACCTGTCTGAAAACAGCCTTCAATGGTCAACCCCCCCCCCCCCCCCCTTACATGGTAGATATGCTTTAGTCTTCACAGAAAAGGCTGGACTTCTTATTTCCTCTCAGACCACTTCAGATACATTATGCTGAGAGGTAATTATGGACTTTCTACCCACTAATGCCAAAAAGCTGTCAGGCACTGCAGCTGTAACTGGACCTAGTCAGCGCTGGTTGAAGTTTGACTTTGTATGAATATTTTAACCCTTTAACACCGTCAAATCTCTGGTGCTGCATTTAGCATTTTACAGCATTCAAATGACTGTAACCTCAGAACCGTTTACCTGAGCCACAAAATTCAAACAGCATCAGAAAGCTGAGATCCTGAGCTTTCTGACACTATATAACACTTTACAGCAGCAATGTGGAACTCTATTACAAGTAGAAAAGAACTGTTTGAAAGGCTTCCACATGGGCTAAAAAACATGGAAATAACAAAAAATCTGAAACCGTATATGGATACTGAATGTTCAAGACTGAAAAGCATGTTTATGCAAATGTAACATAGTTGAAAGTTTATTTCTGCAATTGCAAAAAGTTTCATTATGGTCATTTACAGTTGTTTCTGGTAATAAATATATGAAAAATTTCAAGTCCAATTTTTTTTCTTGTTTTTACTGACACACTGTTTTAAGTATTTATTATTTAGAACAGTGTTTCTCAACCTTTTGAACAAACTAACCCTAACCACTAACCCTAACCCAAAATAAAATATGTGACTGGGGTGCAGGGCTATCCGTACATAACTTAACTTATGCTGGCATGAAACAAAACTGAAACTTAGCATACTTTCAACATCCAACTCCCAACTTCTATGCCTGTTACACATCGGCTCTTACACGAAAATTTCACAACTTCTAACCTGTATCCACTGGACCCCCTCCACTGCTGTATGGGCCCCCCACAAATGCTGGGCCCCATGAATTTGTCATGTTTACTCCCCCTTATCAGCACCCTTGCTGGAGTGGGGGTGGGTGGGTGTGACGGAGTTTATAGATGTTGCATAAGTAGTGCCCCCCTAGCAACTGGGGGGGTGATGGACGTTGCCACAGAAAAACAGGGGTGGGGGGGTGGGGGTGTAGCTTGGAAATTCCCCATTGACATAACATGCAGCTTTATATTGATACAGATACAGACTAACACCAACATTTCAGTCTTAGCCCCCCCGCCCCTGTCAGCTTTCTCATTCCAAACGCCCCCCATCGGTGTCCCAATGCCTCCTTGGGAGCAGTACCACCCCTCATTGAGAAACACTGATTTATAATAACGATAATGCCCAGAAATTGAAAGTTAAGCTCTTCCTGTAAATAAAGTTGCAAAACACTTGTCGCAGTATAGGTACACTGGAATTCTTGCACGTTCCCCTGAGTCACAAAATCCAAAAAAGACATGAACAAAAACAGAAACAAAACTTAAACACAGCTAAAACATTTAAAAGCATTTATTGCACAGACAGACACAAATACACACTAGAGTAGAGTAGTGTATCAGAAAAAAAAACATGATAATAAAAGTACTGGGAAGTAAAAACAAGTTATTGCACATTTGATTAAAATACTGGGAGGTAAAACAACAACAACAACAACAACAACAGAATGTTCTGTATGTTGAGACTGCGTGAGTACAGTAAGACAGTTTGAAGTTACTTAAGAATTATACAACTGATATAATTTAGCCCAGTTGGACAGGAATTACACAAATGGGTCAGATAGGAACTGCATGAGTGATATGGTTTCGACAGTTACCCAAGTAATATCATGTTACCATTACAGTCTTAAAAGGGTTAATCATAAAAAGAGAGTCTCGTCCTGTGTGTGTGTATTGACTTGTTTTCTAGGGATGCACCGATACCAGTATCAGGTATCGGGTCCGATACTCAGCGTGTGTACTTGTACTTGTACTCATAAATAGGGATGGGAATCAAGAACCGGTTCTTTTTTGAGAACCGATTCCCAGTAGCTCGAGTCCTTGGAATCGTTTGCCTGCCTGCTTAACGATTCTGCTTATCAATTCCGCCTTCGTTGTGCATGCGCGAGGACGTCACACGTACGCTGCATTGTTTTGGTCAGAACGTAGCCAACATGGCGTTGAGGCAGAAACGGTCTAAAAAGACGACACCAGGTCCACTTACTTGGAACACTTGCAAAGCTTCCATGTCTTCAAAAGGGTGGAATCCCTCCAATATCCTCAAACATTTGTCCACAGCATGTGAATCATTTACAGGAATGTCACATATTTGATACGCTACTTAGCGGCACTTGTGAATGTAGCAGCAGAGTGAACGCCGGGCTGGTTCCGGTGCGGGCAACAAACGTTGTAACTCCTCAAATACAAGTTTCCAAAGGTAAGAAGGGAAAGGAAATGAGGTGCACAACAATGGGAGACAAGCCGAGCCGAGTCGAACCGGTTCCACGTAGTAGAAATGCGGCAATAGAGGAATTAGTAAAGCATCTTTAGTTTCACTTTCACTGTACGCCCCCCCCCCCCCCCGAACTGGGCCGGCGTCATCTGTTATTATTATTTGTCCATACTGTGTATGTTATATTTTCTGTGCAGAGATAGAAATACAAAAAACAGTTAACGCAAACACACCCGTTTGTACTCTTTTATTCCCTCACCCAATGAGAATCGATAAGAGAATCGATAAGGAATCGGATTGATAAGCAATATCGATAATGGAATCGGAATCGTTAAATTCTTAACGATTCCGATCCCTACTCATAAAAGTTAATCATAACAACAGAGTCTCGTCCTGTGTGTGTGTGTATTGACTCGTTTTCTGTCAGTTTCTGTACTTGCCAGCTCCACTTTGTTTGGTCACTCAATATGGAAGTAATGCCATATTCTATAATGAGATAGCCTTGTTTATCAAATACGATCTGCCCTCCGCATCCCCGTACGGCCGCACAGAAACCTTGTAAAAGTCGGAGTCGGAGTCAAATCTCCTGTATGTGTTGGTTGTACAAATGTGGCTCTGTTCCTGAAGCCCAAACATTTTCCTCCATCATTATCCTAGTCTCAGCTGCGCCCTAGTAGCAGCCATTGTATTCAAACACCCCTTTTATTATCACATTACAAGCCATAGCTGCAGAAATTCTGAGAGAGATTTGGATTCAGGTTGGATCATCTGTCTATATACAGACATTAGCCAGGGCGCTGCAGGCTGACTGAACACGGCACCGGAGCAGCGTTGAAGGAGCTTCCAAGAAGGAATGGGGGGGGAAAGAAATTCATCCAGCTCATTATTTTGATGCTTTCACTGGCTGTGTTTTTTATAGCACCATTTCTTTACATTCATTTGCGGCACTCATGTCTCCATTTTTCTTTTTTAACCATGATATATTTGGTATAAGGAGACCAATAAAAGCGGTTAATGTGCGCCTGGAGCTGAGATGTAAAAATAATTAATCGCTGGTATTTTAGCCAAGGAAGCACTTGAAGGGTAATATATCTGTCAAACCTCGTACCTTTCAGCGCTACTGTTTCACTCAAACTACAAAGTCTAGAAAGTATCAAAAGACTGTCATCGGGTCACTTGGAAAAAGACGTAACTCTCTCTCTCTTTTTTTTTTTTTTTTGCGGCTTTCTGGCGACCGTTGCATTTCCTGCACCGGAGCCACCTTGATGTCTTGCTCTATTTACCCACAGAGGAATGAAAAGGGATGAAAGAAAGAAGCACGGATGCAATTTTCCTTTAAGCTGAGCGGTAAACAGTGGCGACAAGAACGACTTCTCAATAAGTTTAAAGCAGAAAGGAGAGAAATAACAAATAAAGTGCAGCCTTGTTTTCCATTATTTAATTTTCACTGTTGTATTACAGGGAGAGCAAATAAGGAAGGATATGAAAACTGACAAACAATAAACTGGTGTGTGTGTGTGTTTGCAAGTGTGGGTGGGTGCCTATTTCTCATTTTTTGCTCGGCTGGTGAGCAGAGGCTTTACACGTGGCCGACTGTGTGTGTATATGTGTGTGTGTGTGCTATTGTGGTGAGTGGTGAGCATAGAAAGAGAATGGTCTGAGGCAATCTTTTTTATCCTGCTGGATCTCTCTCTGGGTGGAGAGATTGGGCTTTGTAGTTGTGATTGGAGGGAATTAAGGTCTGCCTTTGGTAGCTGGCAATAGCAGACAACTGGGAAGCAGGTTGAGCCTGTGACTGGTGTGTGAATGTGTGTGAGTCTGTGTAGTTAGAGAAAGAGAGAGATTAACTCACACCACCGCACATCATTCAGCAGCTCCTCCAGGCCGCCCTTTTCTGCTCACCTTGGTCCTATCTGCACACTGATAAGTAACTGCATTGAAAGGACTCCTGCCGTTCACTTAGCCGGTTCAGTGCCATAAGGTGTATTTAACATCATATTATACTGCGAGCAGGTTTGGTGCCAGTCATATTAAGGCACAGGTGTCAAACATGCGGCCCAGGGGCCAAATCCGGCCCGCCAAAGGGTCCAGTCTGGCCCTTGGGATGAATTTGTGAAATGCAAAAATTACAGGGTGGGGAAGCAAAATTTCCAATATTTTGAGGCAGGGATTGAAAGACAGTGTATGACCAGTTAGTTTATTGAAAGTCATGAGAATTTATTTGCCACAAGAAAATTGACATAATAGAAAATGTTTTTCTTCTATGTGTCCTCCTCCTTTCTCAATAACTGCCTTCACACGCTTCCTGAAACTTGCGCAAGTGTTCCTCAAATATTCGGGTGACAACTTCTCCCATTCTTCTTTAATAGTATCTTCCAGACTTTCTCGTAATAGTTTTGCTCATAGTCATTCTCTTCTTTCCATGATAAACAGTCTTTATGGACACTCCAACTATTTTTGAAATCTCCTTTGGTGTGACGAGTGCATTCAGCAAATCACACACTCTTTGACGTTTGCTTTCCTGATTACTCGTATGGGCAAAAGTTTCTGAAAAGGTATGGATAATAGTGTTAGGTATGATTATGACATCAATATATGTTTGGTTTCAAAACAATTGATATAGTGCCTGCTGAGAAAAAACAACTAAATGTTCATTGTAAATTTTGCTTCCCCACCCTGTACACTAAGATATTAACAATTCTTTTAGTTCAGGTTCCACATTCAGACCAATTCATTCTCAAGTGGGCAGGACTAATGAAATACTATCCTAATAACATATAAATAATGACAACTAAAAATATTTCTCTTTGTAAAATGTAAATATTTTCATGTATTTACACTAAAACAAAGTATAATTTTGCAAAAAATGTGAATAACCTGAAATGTCTTAAGACAAGTAAGTGCAATTTTTTTTACATTATTCTGCCTGTTATTCAATGTTTTATGTATCTGTAGATCCACTGTGATCTGTAAGTTATAATGTAGATAAACTGAGGCAGAATATTGTTAAAATTACACTTTTTTTTCAGTTTGTTCATGTTATTCACATTGTCTGAAAGGATAGTTTGTAGATGTAAACTTTTTCATAATGTAAATTTACTTTTTTCGCTCTAAAACAGAGAAAAGTTTGGATTTGACATTATTTATATATTATTATGTTATTCTTTTACTGGTTCGGCTCACTTCAGATCAAATTGAGCTGAATGTGGCCCCTGAACTAAAATGAGTTTGACACCCCTGTATTAAGGAATGCCTTAAAATATTACATCAGTACAGAGCCCAACCGATATGGGGTTTTTGGGGCCGATACCGATATTGGGGGCTAAAAAAACGCCGATATCCAATAATAGGCCGATATCCAATATTGGCTGATAACCGATATATTAAATAAGAACACTGATCTACACAGGATATAATCATCTTATATTAGATAATTGTGGACAGGTGGATAAACAGTTGTATAAATCTTTGTTTATCTCAAATATAATTTACACAACTTTCAAATGCAAACTACGCAATCACAAAAATAATTAGAGCAAAAAATATTACTTGCCATAAAATTATGCTTTCCCTCACAAATTTGGATGTGTCTGCCTCACGGTACTACAACTTCCCATGTGGACTAACGACTAAACTGAGCATGTGCAGAGTGAATTAGGTGAGTCCTAAGTTGTTCCTGATTGGAGCAATAGCAAGAGTTACAACTGACCTGTGTTACAACTGTTCCCGGCCTCCCCTACACTATCCATACCCAGACGTGCCTGCAGAATGAAACTGTGAGGTAGACAGGAACTGTGTGGACGTGGGGGGGTGGTGGTGGTGGTGGTGGTGGATACTTCATAAAACGGGGGGGTCTGTGATTTTCGGAGGGGGTGTAGTGGTTCATTCTCGTTGGAATGCACGGTAGCGGTCCATGATTTTCACAGGGGCGGGGGGGGATTAGCAGTCCATCTTTGTCAGAGTTGGGGCGGGGGGGGGGGGGGGGGGGGGGGGGGGGGGGGGGTAAGCTCTGTGATTATGTGATTGTGTGTGTGGGGGTGATAGTGTCATTGTCCGGGTAGGAGTGAAAGTGAAACTAACTCGCTTTACTGTTCCTCTAACTCTCCGGGCAGCACACACACACACACACACACACAGGAGCAGTCAAGCGACAGAATCTCCGTGCAGCAAAAAAGTTAATACATCGGCTACATATTAGTCGATGTTGATTAATCGGTGATACGCTATAATCAGCCCAATTAATCGGCCAGGCTCTACATCATTTCTAGGCAAATACCTTGGTTTTAATTGAAGAAGTCCATCATTAACAGGGTGTTGCCTGTTTTTTTTTTTTTTCTTTCTGTAAAGGCTTGGGTTGTTTTCTCCTCAAAACTGCTGATTTTCTACAGTGACAATAGAAAAATGTAGTCGGTTAGTACCAACAAATACAGCTTACAGTTTCCACATAACCGCTCATAAGCACATGAGCAAAACAAGAATGGCACAGTCACACATTTTAAAACCCATAATAAACCTGCATGAGTTCAGAAAATACTTTACATTCATTTTTTAACAATTTCCGTAACTGGACTTTCTTCTTTTTGTGAGTTCTACATAATTGTCCAGGGTTGGTGCATCTTCACCTTAACTTGTACCTTGTCTTAGTAAAGATAGACAATATCATATCATATCATAATAATCTATAAGTAAGTTTGACAGCTCTTACAACTTTGAAGGTTCAGTTTTTAATATTTTCCTATACTTTAAGTTTGTTTTGGCGTCTGTCTGATGCTGCTTTTGACTCAGTTTCTAAGCAATTAACTTGGTTTTAATAGAAGAAGTCCATCATTAACAGGGTGTTTACTGTTTTGTTTTTTTTCTCTTTCTGCAAAGTATTGGGTTGTTTTTTCCACAAAACTGCTGATTTTCTACAGTGACAATAGAGAAATGTAGTCGGTTAGCACCAACAAACACAGCTTACAGTTTCCACATAACCGCTCATAAGCACCTGAGCAAAACAAGAATGACACAATCACACATTTCAAAACCCATAATAGACCTGCATGAGTTCAGAAAATACTTCACATTCACTTTTTAACAATTTCCGTAACTGGACTTTCTTATTTTTGTGAGCTCTACATAATTATCCAGGGTTGGTGCATCTTCACCTTAACTTGTACCTTGTCTTAGTAAAGATAGACTATATCATATCATCATAATCTATATGTAAGTTTGACAGCTCTTACAACTTTAAAGGTTCAGTTTTTAATATTTTCCTATACTTTAAGTTTGTTTTGGAGTCTTTTTTGTGCTGATTTTGATTCCATTTCTAAGCAAATTACATGGTTTTAATTGAAGAAGTCCATCATTAACAGGATGTTGCCTGTTTTTTTTTTTTTTCTTTCTGTAAAGGCTTGGGTTGTTTTCTCCACAAAACTGCTGATTTTCTACAGTGACAATAGAGAAATGTAGTCGGTTAGTACCAACAAATACAGCTTACAGTTTCCACATAACCGCTCATAAGCACATGAGCAAAACAAGCGTGACACAATCACACATTTCAAAACCCATAATAGACCTGCATGAGTTCAGAAAATACTTCACATTCATTTTTTAACAATTTCAGTAACTGGACTTTCTTCTTTTTTGTGAGTTCTACATAATTATCCAGTTTATTGTCATACTGTGAGAAATTGTGATTGATTGTATTTTCTTTGAAGATACGACGGATGAATCAATGATTAAGCTTCAGGTACAGTGTTAGTTTCTAGTTAAATGTCCACCCTATCCTTTAGAAATGCTCGTAATGACTAAATTGCGGCTGAAATTGTTTTAATAGTAGCTCATCACAAAGCAGAAGCAGATGAAAGCAAAACTATTATATGCACTGTAGTGATGAGACAATAAAATATAGCCTGAGTGAAATAGCAGGCAGTATCATTGACTGCAGGGATGCATCTTGGTTTTATTTTTTAGTTTTTTTTTTCTTTTTTCTATGACAGATTTCAACTTCCCACATCATATCCTTGAAATGATACAGTTGTCCAACATATAACCTGTAAAATACAATGAAATCCTTTTTGTGAATGAGTAATGGGATTTCGACATGATGGAGAAAAAAAGACGGAGTGAGGCCAAGTCCTTTTATTTATTACAAGTCTTTTTTTTTTTTTTTTTTTTTTTTTTTGAGAGGCAAGAGAGATTAAACTTCCAGGGACTGTTGATACCCTCTTTCAGCCCCTTCCCTCGATATTGTTCTCCGTGCTCTGAGGTTTTATCGCAACAACAGGGGATGGCTGATAACCGGCCATACCACTGGGAATAACAAATCATACTTGTTTTCCAGCGGTTTTCACAGGATCCGGGCAGATAGGGGAAGAAGGAGGAGACGCAACAAGACAAGAGAGGTTGTCGGAGCATACAGATGGCAGGAAATAATGGGTCGCAGTTGCAAATGTAGCAGAAGACGACAAGACGAAAGCTTTGATTTGTCTTTTCTGCCTTGTTTGTGTGTCTATCTGGTGCAGGGGTAGCTCTAAATGACTGAGGAATCATTGTTTTGTCTCAGTATCCACACTTTGTCAGGGCTTTGGAAGGAAAAAAAACAAAAACATTTTGATTCTATGTTGCGCCTCTGTATAGACTTTGTCTTGTGGCTTTCCTCAGACTGCATGCTGTCAGAATGAAGCACATGTTGGCACAGAGAGAAATCCAGCTTATGAAGAGTCACAGCGACTAACAGAAAGAGAGACAGAGACAAGCCTGAGGCGCTGACGGTCCCAGGAGCGGCGACGTGCACGCGGCGTGCGATGTGCAGGCGCTTCCGTGTACGTTTTTTTTTTTTTGTAGCTTCTGTGTGAGCATCGACGTGTGTGCGCGAACGTGTCGGTATGGGCATGTGTTTGTGTGGTCCTCTGGAGGCTGGCAACAGAGGAAGGATGGGAGTGCTACTGATCATCAGCCCCCAGGCCGGCCACTTGAGACCGACTCTCAACTTATGGAAATTACTCAAACACACATCCACACACAGAGGGTTGATATGATTTTAGGTGCATGAGCAGAATGTTGAGGAGTACCAGATGGCAAAAGAGGGTGATGTTCTTCTCTGTCTCCCCAGAGTTGTTTCTTCTTCTTCTTCTTCTTCTTCTTTTTCTTCTGTCTTGGCGCCTTTGTCTCGCAGTCAGCCGAAAAGGTCAGCCGAGGTGAGGGAGGCAGCCGAGTGAGGGCGACAGACTTATAAAGTCGAGGTGGAACTGGAAGCAGCGGGATGGTGCGAAGATGAGATGATTAAAAACCTCATAAAACGGGCTGGCATGAAAAGAAAGAGACAAGCTAATAGAACGTTAAATAATGTGTGAAACTTAGGGCAGCCGCAGAGTGAGAGTGTCAGGAGTTGACTGTGAGAGACAGAAAGAAAAATAAAACGAGATGGATGCTGTCATAAAATCATACGGGAGGAACTGATGGATGGAAAGCAGAAAGGCCCAGGAAAGCCTGTAGTAAATACAGGGTTTCCGCAGGGTCTTAAGAAGTCCTGAATTTACAAATCTGCATTTAACACCTTGAAAAACTCTCTAAAAGGTAGTAGCCCTTTATCGAGCAAGTGACTATTTTTGGTCATTTCCACATACATTACAAGGCAGTAACACAACAGTTGCAGTGAGGACAATGAGGGAGTAATCTCAGGTCCAATGTGGTCTCCAGGGTCTGTAAGGTCCACCTCTGCATGAACAGTGAGTGGACCTGCTTTGTTAGGTACCATGAAGTAATGGTACTAATGTAAGGAATGATGTTCAAAGGGAGAATGTGGATGTGGACAGGGGTCTGGATCAGCACTGATGTTGCTACATGTGTTTTTCTTGGATCTTTAATATTTACTTATTGGATTTTTTTTTTTTTTTTGCCACTTATGGGTAAGGAACCAAATATGGTAACTTCATTGACCTTGATTTTCTACATAATAAAAAAAATGTGAAAAATTTCTCAACAGTAATAAAGTCTTATGTCCTCCAATTACAAACTAAGGTTAAAATTTTGAATTTCAGAGTATTTCTATGAGTGCCCCATAAAAGGTTAAATTTGATTGGTAGGCCTTATGTTACGTTGCCATAAAAGTGTTTAAATGTGTCTGTTAAATGTCCAAACTGCAAAGAGAGTAACATTGGTTTACTCAGTTCCAACCCAACAGTTTATATTGAAATTAGGAACCAGTTATTGCTAACTTTGCAGCCTCTGGTGAGAAATGACTTAGAATGGTGGGAATCAAGGCAACGTTTTACAGTGGAGTACCCCTGAAATGTACTTTTTTAGCCAAGTACCCCCAATTTTCACTTCAGCATTTTTGACTGAAAAAAAAAAAGGCAAAATTTGTTCCTGCACCAAATGTGTCTGTTTATATTTCCAAAACTTTGCATATTTGTTATATATATATATTACAGCTTGATAGATTATATTTAACTGTAGTATATAAAAAACCCCACATTTTTTAAAGTAAATTTTGGGTGCAAATATAAACTGAAAGTGCCCTCTTTCATTGATAACAAAAATAAATTAATTGGTCATTAATTAATAAATGAACCCTTACTTACTTAGCTACTCAAATAAACTCATTTTGAATAATATAAAATAGAAATGTTCTTAAAATGTTACCAAAGCTGAAACAAGATGATTGACAATAAAACTATCATATGAATGTATTTTTTTGTGTTTTATATTTCAGCATTATTTCTCATTATTTATTTCGTATTTGGTACATGATGACTTATTTAATGTATTTTTCACAAAAAAATTTCAAGTACCCCCCTGGGCTTCATCCAAGTACCTCTGGGGGTACACGTACCCCACTTTGGGAACCCTTGGAGTAAATAAAAACAGTTTCCTCAATTCTAGGAGTTCTAAATTTCTGCCAGTATAGATGTGAAATGGGCATTCAATTCTGTTTTAAAAATAAAGTTCCAAAGTAAAATAAAAAATACAAAATAAAGTTCTAAAGTTCTGTCTTAAAAAGGTCTTAAATTGAACTTTTGCAAAGCTGTAGGAACCCTGTAAACACATGAAAGAGAATATTTTTGAGTGTTTTACGATACCATCAGTGGAGTGGGTACACAATCCCATATTTGAGTGATATTTGGAAATAACAATGACAGACTCAACACTCATTTGAAGAAGATAATGAGAGAGTAGAAGAGCTCGGTAATGATGGAAAGCCTGTAATGAAGTAAAAGAGGCAACAACAGTAGAACAGCTGTTGATCAGATTAGAGGAGAATTAAAACCAAATGACTACACTGCATCAGAGATGATGACAGCTGAAAATGAAATGATGACAAATAACTCTCACTCTTGTTTCACATAATGAAAGGGGGGGGGGGGAGGGAGAGAGACACCATGCTCCCTCCCACCCTGTTCATTATCTTTAGCCTTCCGTTTCATTTCTCTGTACCCCATTTCATCAATGCCCCAGCGCTGTAATTATTAGTTTTCCCATGTGGCTCTTTGGTCACATAGCCTGGTGAGCACTTTCTTCCTCCACAGAAGTCTTCAGTGATGAAGAAAGTGTAAAAAAGGCCGTTGAAGCTTTCCACAGTACATGAGAAGAAAGAGAATTAGACCCAGATTGAAATTGACCTCTCCGAACTGGCCTCCTTTTCGGACAATGAGGCAGATCCCTACTGGGTGTACCAGTGTGCTTCGAGATTTCAGTCAGTTTTACAAGCGGATAGTTTTTTTGTTTTTTTTTTTTCCATTTTATGTTTATTAAATCCTTCAAAATGTACAAAACTGGCAACATTAAACACCACAAGGACATTACATTCAACACGCAGACTCAGCACAGAGTCAAACACACAGCACCAGGCACTAAACTGGTACAAAGCACAAGATTTCATATGGCAACTTGATATCCTGAATTGCGTATATATAACATGCAACTTTTAATTGGCCTGTTATCTGTACGCATTATAAGCTTTCTGCATGTATGTTCACGCCACAAAAAATAACACATGATTAGTGGTTAGGGTTAGGGGTTAGCGATTAGTGTGATTAGCAGTTAGCACAGTTAGTGGTTAGGTTAGGCTTAGGGTTAGCACTTACAGATATGTAAACTGGGTTAGGGTTAGCAATTAGTGCGATTAGCGGTAAGTGGTTAGGGTTAGCACTTACAGATATGTAAACCAGGTTAGGGTTAGCGATTAGTGTGATTAGCAGTTAGCACGATTAGCGGTAAGTGGTTAGGGTTAGGCTAAGAGTTAGCACTTACAGATATGTAAACCGGGTTAGGGTTAGTGATTAGCAGTTATCGCGATGAGCGGTAAGTGGTTACGGTTAGGCTAAGGGTTAGCGCTTACAGATATGTAAACTGGGTTAGTGTTAGCGATTAGTGCGATTAGCAGTTAACGCAATTAACCGTAAGAGGTTAGGGTTAGGCTTAGGTTTAGCGGTTACGTATATGTAAACCGGAGATCTTGGTGGACATTAACACGCGATCAAATGGCGTAGAATAACACACGAAAGGATGAAAATGTGTACGTATAGCACGCCAAATGCCATAAGAACTAGCGTGACATACAATGCGATTTCATGACATCAGTCTGCGTATGGGGAAGGATTTGACTTTTTTTTCCTCCCAAGATCCTCCCTCCCCCAGCCAGTCAAAAAAACAAACCAAAAAAAAAACCACCAATAATAAATCTCCCAAGATCCTCCCTTCCCCAAGCCAGTCAAAAAAATAAAAGAAAAGAAAAAAACAACAACACAATAATAATAAATCTCCCAAGATCCCAAACTCCTCCAGCCAGTCAAAAAAAAAACAAAAAAAAAAAACCTCAAAAAAAAAAAAAAAAACAAAACACAATAATAATAAATAAAATAACTGCAATGAACTGGTTTAATGTCCAGGATGTACCCCGGATTTGCCCATATGTAGCTGGGATATGCTCCAACCACCCTTGTGACCTTAGTGAGGATAAAACGGGGTCAGAAAATGAATGAATGAATGAATGAAAATAAAAGGGGAGGTACACTGCATCTTCCATTATAATCTGTCTATAATCAGTAAATTCAATATGAGTTCATTTGAGTTAAGAACGGCTCCCACACATTTTCATATACATCAAACTGTCTATTTCTCTTGTGGATCAGTCATTCATTTGCTTTCTCTAATAAACCTGTATACCATACCGTATACGTGGGGTTCTTCTGCCCCTTCTAGTGCCATAGTATGACCCTCTTAGCTGTAGTTAGCACAAGCGAATAACTATTTTCACTTTTTTTTTTTTTTTTTTTTTTTGGTTTGCTTTTACTTTTCTTCTTACTTGCTGTCATGTTCTAGTTCTTCTGCATATGGAGAAAAACAAGCAAGATCAGAACGCAGCCTTTACAGATGGCTCATTTCCATAACATCCACAGGTCGACTATCATCTTATACACAACCGCATCGTCTGCAAATAGTTTGACTTGACGGCTCGTATGTTCCATAAACGTGACATGCACTCAACATAAAATAGATGTTTCCTTTGAACCTAACAGCTTGTTATCACATCCCTCATGTAACAAAACAAATGAATATGTACACAAAAATGATTTCCGATGTATGATCAGTGTATGAATAAAAGAACAAAAGCTGTAAATTCAGTCAGATGTGTCTACTAGCCTTGCATAATAATGTGTTTGTTTATTTATTTATTTATTTACCAATTACTAGCAACTTATGATGAAAATGGTGCCAAAAGTATGGATGCTTCCACTTGAGAGCCTGGATAAAAGTGGATTATGGTCTAAATTAGCTAACATTATGCTAATATTTATGGGTTGTTTTTTTTTTTTATTTTCTGCTTGTAACCATTTGTATTATCATAGTTATTGTTCGCTCTATTTTCAGTCTTTTAGATGAGATTTGTGTTGCCACATCTCACAAGCCTGTTCAGCTGAAACAGAGACAAAGTCGTTTTTTTTTTTTTTTCCTGATCTGTGAGTTGTTTCTCAAAGTCAAAGAAAGATCCTTCAAGGCTTCATTTACATAAAGCTACATCATTCGCTGGAGGACTCTTCCTATGTCCGGGATTCTTCTGAGGATTGAGTCCTTCCTTGGGAGAATTTTCAAGGATGCTTATGTGGATCCTCTGCACTGTTTAAACACCCACAATCCTGTGCTGCTAAAATGAAAATGAGCTGACCACAACTGCAAAGGAAAATCTCATTAAAGTGGAATAAAAGAGCCAGGGCCATATGCATTTAAAAATAATTAGGAGATCTAATTAAGTCTGGTGAGGAAAGTTTATTTATATTATCTAGTGCATTTCCTACATAAAGGCAAGTCGATATGCTTATAGATAAATACATGGAAAATAACATCATTAAAAATAGACACTTGTAAAAGAAAGCACAAAATGCATCAATTTATAGTAAGTGTAATTTAATTAATTCTAGTCACTCAAATAAAATACAGTAAGTCATACAGTGTAATAAGAATTGAGTTCAACAGAATGTTTTTAACCCATAAAGACCCAAACATCCACCATCTACCAAAACCATCCTCTGATCTAAACTGTTTACTACCTTTTGATCCACAAATCCTATCAATATATGCAAATAATTGGTGTAAAATGCAGTTTTTCATCTTTTCATGGTCGTCAGATATGACCCATTTGGACGTTCAGAGGCTCCGTAGTTACCGTGGAAACACCATCATCTTCTACAACATTGATTCACGAGTAAAACCCACGGAGTTGGATCAATGACAGTGGATGGAGACGCTGGGTTTATGTTCAGTTAATGATAGATTTTACCAAAAAAGTCACCCTTTTATGAACATCTTCATGATCAGTGAATTAAATATAGGAAATAGAGGATTTTCACTAGAAAAATGCGAAATTCAAAGGATAATATTATAATAAATAGTGGTAAATCACTTAGGAGAGGTTAAATACATTTAATAATAAAAATAATAATAATAATAATAATAAGAAGAAGAAGAAGAATAAGAATAAGAATATAATTTTATTATTATTTGTTTGTTTATTTATTTATTTTTAATTAATTTATTCGTCCATTTAACGGAACATGATATAGACATACAATACATACAGTTTGGATTTCTATATTAAACATGGGTGAAAAGGCGTAGGCTGAAGCAACAGTTTATTTATGCCTACCCTATTTACAAAAAGGAAAGTTGCAGAAACAAAACGAGATGGCACAGTTTTAAACAATAATATAAATAAAGCAATTAAAACAGTCTAAGCAAAATCTTAGACTCGTACTGATAATTGGTTTACTTTATCCTAATATTTTATATTTATTGAATACCTTAGATTTAAACATCCTTTTAAATGTCGTGACTGATGTGCATGTTTTTAATTATTTATCGAGGTTATTCCATTATTTTACTCCAATTACAGATATGCGTTTGTTTTTTGTGTTGGTCCTTGCCTTTGATTTCTTGAACATACAGGTTCCCCTATGGTTCTACTGGGACTCTGTGATTGAGAACATCATCAGTTAATGACAGATTGGACTGAAAAAGACACTTTTTTCTTCAGTTTTCTCCAGTTTTGATATGATAACCTTCAACTTTACTCTGAGCTTTAATGAACATCTACGTGATCAGTGAGTTAAATGTAGGAAAATACCCGATTTCACTGAGAAAAACGCAGAATACAGAAGGCAATATTACAATAAATGGTGATGAATCACTTAAGGATGGGTAAATATAGAGAAAAATTCATCTAGGAACTGCCACAAATGTCACACTGGGTCCTTATGGGTTAATTTAATTTAAAGAAAGAAATAAAAAATGATAAAGTTAAGTTTATGCCAGTTGAATACTGCTTCAACTTTATTATTTCCCTTGTAAATGTATTGTATTCTACTAAATACTGCTGTCACATGTGTCGATGTGTCGATGTGTCACTGAATTGGAGGCAAGGCCTTGTCTGAACTCACTAGACTGTTTAATTCATGGATGTTTTGATCAATAGGAAAGACTCTCTTCTGGTCTACATAAAGGATGTGAACTGAAGTTACCACTAACTAAGAATCCTTGGCTATGAAAAACAGCTTTTGAGTCTGAAATGGTTCCTGTGCCGCATACAGCTGGGGAAAATTCTGTCCATCATGTACTTATGAGAGACTTGAAGACGACGGAGGTGGTTGTAATCTGGGATCATGTTCACTCTTACTGTTGGACAAAATGGAGCAAAATCTGCTGCTAGTGTCCGAAATGAGCAGGAAAAGGAAACTGTCTTGTCCTGTTTTTAGCCCTTTATAGTTTTTAACCCTTTATATAGCTTTTATGAATATCTACATTAGGGGTGTCAAACTCATTAAAGTTCAGGGGCCATATTCAGCCCAATATGATCTGAAGTGGGTCAGACCATTAAAATAATAACAAAATAATATATAAATAATGTCAAATCCAAACTTTTTTTTGTCTAACGTCTGTGTTTTAGAGTGAAAAAAGTAAAATTACATTATGAAAATGTTTACATCGGCAAGCAATCCTTTAAAAAAACATGAATAACATGAACCTGGAATTTCTACTTAAGAAACATAAGTGCAATTTTAACAATATTATGTCTCAGTTTATACATGTACATTACAACTTACAGCAGTTAACAGCAGAATATGGCTAAAATTGCACTCTTAAGACATTTCATGTTCATATTTATTCAGGTTATTCACATGTTTTTGTGAATGGAAAATTTGTAAGTGTAATTTTTTTTTTTTTTTTACACTAAAACAAAGAAAAAATGGGAGTTCTTATTATTTCTAGGTTATTATAATAGTATTTGATGAGCCAGTTTTGGCCTGTGCACTGTAAAAAAAAAAAAAAAAAAAAAAAAAAAATCCCAATAAAAAAAAAAAAAGTATTATTCTGGCAGCAGAGGTGCTGAAAAAATACTGTTAAATAATGGAAAATAACCATCTCACGGTAATTACGGTAATTACGGTAATTTACCATAATTAAAATACAGTTTTTTGCCCTAACTTTACATGACATTTTGCATATTTTCTAGACTTTTTAATGTTTAATAAAGAATATTTACATGTATTAAATTATCAAATTACCTAAAAATACAAATATATATATATAATTTTCAATGAGACTAAGTTGTACAATCCACTGATAAAAACTGTATCTGGACACTTTATCAGTGCTCATACATGTTATATATTCAAAAAAACACATTTATTCAACATTTTTGTTGTGAAACCTCCCATAATTACACCAGATATTTGTCAATTAAAAAACAAGTCTTGTTAAACTAACAGAAAAGATACTTCTTTTATGGTTAATTGTCAGTAATTTTATCTCGTTTTATTTATTTATTTATTTTTTACAGTATTAAACTTTAAATTAACAGTTGATCTCATAAATAGAAAAGAAATATTTGTGAAATTATGATACATTTGCAAATGTATTTTAACTGAAAAAAGAAAAAAAACTTTTAAAAAATTGAAATTTTTTGGGTTATTTACAGTTACAGTTTTTCGTGTTATTTTACAGTTGACGTGTAAAATCCCAGCCTATTTTTGTAATTCCATTGATATTTTCCTGTATCTTGAATATACAAGAAAAATCTGTAAAATAAACAGTGAAAATTCTGTTAAATTACACTTCTTTTTTTTTTTACAGTGTGGGCCTTATGTGTGACACTTGTGCTTTATTGTTAACTCATAGAAATACTCTGAAACTCAACATTTCAACCTTAGTTTGTCATTGCAGGGCATAACAAGACTTTATTACTTTTGTGAAACTTTAGCGAATTTTTTATTGTCATGCTGAAAATCAAGGTCAGTGAAGTTATCATATTTGGTTCCTTGCCCATAAGTGGCAAAAATACCCAAAAAAATCCAAGAAATACACATGTAATATGAAAGGAACATGTATTTGAGAACATTAGACCAACATGCATGCTGATCCAGACCCCTGTCCACATCCACATTCTCCCTTTGAACATCATTCCTTACATTAGTACCATTACTTCATGGTACCTAACAAAGCAGGTCCACTCACTGTTCATGCAGAGGTGGACCTTACAGACCCTGGAGACCACATTGGACCTGAGATTGTTGACTCACTCTAACTGCTGTTGTCACTGTCTTGTAATGTAAGGAAAATTACCAAAAATAGTCACTAATTAATAATAGTCAATAACGGGTTAATGACTTTTTTTCTTAGTAAAGGAGTATTAATGATCGACATATATTTTGTCAAGTCTAACTGGGTCTAACTTACTGTTTGTGACTGGTTAGACTAGGGGTGTCAAACTCATTTTAGTTCAGGGGCCACATCCAGCTAAATTTGATCTGAAATGGGCCGGACCATTAAAATAATAACATAATAATATATAAATAATGTCAGCTCCAAACTTTTCTCTATGCTTTAGAGCAAAAAAAATTAATTTACATTATGAAAAGGTTTACGTCTACAAGCTATCCTTTCAAAAGATGTGAATAACATGAACAAACTGAAAAAAAAAAAAGTGTAATTTTAACAATGTTATGTCACAGTTTATCATTTACACATGTACATTATAACTTACAGATCACAGTGGATCTACAAATACACAAAACATTTAATAACGGGTGGAATATTGTTAAAATTGTACTTACTTCTCTTAAAGACATTTCAGGTTGTTCGCATTTTTTGCAAAATTATATTTTGTTTTAGTGTAAATGCCTGAAAATATTTACATTAACAAAGCGAAACATTTGGAGTTGTCATTATTTATGTGTTATTATGATTGTATTTTACTGGTCCTGCCCACTGTAGACTGAATTGGTCTGAATGTGGAACCTGAACTAAAACGATTATTCATATCTTAGTGTAATTTTTGCATTTCATAAATTCATCCCAAGGACCGGACTGGACCCTTTGGCAGGCCGGATTTGGCCCCCGGGCCACATGTTTGACACCCCTGGGTTAGACCATTCCTGAGATTTTTTTAAATTTTTTTTTAACGTTTTTTAATATAAGGGGGGACTATTGATGGATGGATCTTACTATATTTCAACTAAATTTATTTTTGACTTCGTAATATGAGGAAAGCCTTTTATTTATTTATTTATTTGATGACAACAATGCATATGAATGAACTCTCAGAAAAATACAGTATAAAACTGCCAAGAAGAATAGCTATTGAGATGGAAATAAAATGCTGATCAGACATAACAGCTGTTCACAGGTTTGATTAGATTTTAACTTTTTTTTTTTTTTTTTTTGCCTTTTTGTAAATGTAGAAAAGTCGTTGGAAGACTATTCCAGCTCTTATTGCCTATAACACAGATGGTGTTTTGTCCTGTTTTAGTTTGTTGATTTATAAAAGCCGAAAAAGTAAGAAAAATAAGAAGAGACAATGAATGAACGGCAACATATGAGCCTCAAAGCCACTGTTTATTATTAAAATATGGAAATAGTGCATTATTGTGTCATTCACTGAGCTACATTGGTTGTCTAATTGAAAACTTTCTTTTTGTTTTAGCTGCCAACTTTTATTTCACCTCTGTATTTTGACTCAGATACAGAGAAACTGCACATTTATAATAATACAAGGTGTAGGGTTACTTTGCATAAAACTGTGAGCTTTAATTTTAGCGTATTTGTTGAGAGAAGAAAAGGTGACTGACTGACTGCAGAATGTAAAACAGAACAATCATTTCAATATGTCTGATACTGTTTTATTAGCCGTCTCTTCTTCAGGGATTTCAACGTGTGCAGCATTGGATCGATACCAGCATCCAAGAGTATAGCTGCCAGACATTTAGAATGGACCTTGTAAAAATAGACTCTTGGCTGTTTTGAGGTATTATTTCAAAGGGCTAAGTCCAATACGCATCAAGTTGATTTCCCACACCTCCTTAGATACGGGAAATGTGTGAATTTACTGTGTTTGTGTTGAATTAATTTGAGAAATATCAGTTGAGAACATCCTAGATTTACTCCTATATATTATCTTAAGCCAATGGTTCCCAAAAATCTGTATTATAGGGTGTCCCATTTTTGGGACTTCTTTTCTGATCAAGCTTTTAATTTGACCAGTTAATCTCTTATATGTTAGTAACTCCTAAAAAAATTGCGGCCCAATCCGTAAAGTTTTAGACCCCCCCACACCGCCATCTTTAGGGTGCCCGTCTGCCAAGTGCAGAAAATGCATGCATTTGTCGGTACCTGCTGAACTGAAGAAAAAGGAGGGTACCAGATGGGTAATCTAGGATAAAATGTTCTCCACTGAAATAAGACTAGGCAATAAAGAAATCAGCAAAAACATGATTTTAAACATTTTTCAGTGTCAGATGACCTTGACCTTGTCTAAAATCATGTGACCTTGACCTGTACATGATTTGAGATCTTCATAAACGACAGTAGCATCCTCCAAAACCTCTATTATGATATTTACATGAGCAAATATGGCATAAATGCATGATTTTCCATTGAAAAATGGGTTTTCTGCACTCGGCTGACGGGCACCCTAAAGATGGTGGTGGGGGTCTAAAACTTTATGGATTGGGCCAACATTTTTTTGGGGAGTTACTAATATACAGGGTGTCCCATAAGTCTCCATACATAGGAGACATTATACATTCTATACATATATGGTTCTAACATGTATTTCTTTATATTTCTTCTTTATAGTTCTTCAGCAGACACGCATTGAAATGTGTTCCCAACAAAACGGCAGTCATATAGAGCATATTATATAAATAAAAATGGTTTATGTCAAGAAACGTTTATTTTTCCTATGTATGGAGACTTATGGGACACCCTGTATAAGAGATTAACTGGTCAAATTAAGAGCTTGATCGGAAAAGAAGTCCCAAAAATGGGACGCCCTACTGTATTATGTCTCCTCAGGAATCAAATTTACGTAACTATGTATTGAATTGCATTGGATTAATTTTACTGCATCTTAAGACAATATTTCATTAACCCATAAAGACCCTGTGCTATGTTTCTGGCTGTTTCCAAATGAGTTTTTGTCTCTATTTAACCTTTTCTACGTGATTTATCGTCATTTATTATAATATTACCCGCTGTATTTTGCATTTTACACTGTAGTTCATGTATGTCCTTGTATTTTATTTACTCACAGTAAATTCAATGGTTATTATATCAAAACAGAGAAAACTGAAAAAAAAATTACTTTTTCAGCAAATATGCCCTTAACCAAGCATAAAACATGTGTCTCCATCCACTGTCATTGATCTAACTGCATGGTTTTTACTGGTGAGTCAATGTTGTAGAAGATGACGGTGTTTCCATGGGTTTTTTTTTCTCTCTATTTAACCTTTCTTAAATGATTTATCACCATTTATTACAATATTATTATGTGTTTTGTTTTGGTTTTTTTTCAGTGAAAATCAGGTATTTTCTCATATTGAATGTACTGATCATGTATATGTTCATAAAAGCTGATAAAACTTGTGGGTTATTATATTAGAAACAGACCAAATTGAGGATAAAAAGTGACTTTTTCAGGAAAAGTGTTTTTATTTTTTATTATAATATTATCCTCAGCATTTTGCATTTTTCAAGTGAAAACCAGATATTTTCCTTTATTTAACTGACTGATCATGTAGATGTTCATAAAAACTCAGATTAAAGTGGAACCTTATGTCAGAAATAGAGAAAACTGAAGAAAAAGTGACTTTTTCAGCAAATATACCCTTAACCAAGCATAAAACATGTGTCTCCATCCACTGTCATTGATCCAACTCCATGGTTTTTACTGGTGAATCAATGTTCATTCATTCCTTCACTCATTTGTTTGTTTATTTCAAACATTCACAGAATACATGCAAATTAAAAATAAATAAATAAATAAAATAAAAAATTCATTTATACTCGAAAACGAGTGGGAAGAAGAAAAACTTATTGTTGTAGAAGATGACGGTGTTTCCATGGTAACTATGGAGCCTCTGAACGTCCAAATGGGTCATATCTGATGACAATGAAAAGATGACAAACTGCTTTTTACACCAATTATTTATATGTATTGATAGGATTAGTGCATCAACAGATATTAAACAGTTTAGATCAGTGGATGTTTGGGTCTTTATGGGTTAAATATGTTTGGAATATGACATTATAAATCACAAATAGCAAGATAATGTCAAAAATACACAGCTATGTTTGCATGGCAACAACACACCAACTAAAATATGCATCGATCATATAATTTCAAATGGCAATGAATATGAATGTTTACTTTTGCACATTTTTTCAACGGTCATAATCACCAGTACAGATATGTGGCGTTAAAAAGAGCTTTTCCAAATTCTATGCCTACACATTACAAATATTACAGAATAGAGGCTGTGATTGTTATGTTCCTTATATCTACACATGTATAAGTAAGTGTATTACCTGCAGGATATCACTGTTAGCACTGACACATGTAGCAGCAAAATCTGCATATTATAAAGAACTAGGCCTGTCAAAATGTACGCAAGACCGAACAATTGTTTCAAGTTCAAAAACTCATTGAAAGGAGAAAAACAAAAAATAATTTATTCGAGGAGCTCTTTGGAAAAAGGCATTCATAAAGTAGTTAACAAACAGGAAGAAAGTTCCAAGGTACTCTTTCACACATTAAAATGCCTTTATTCTCATGGCATGGTCATATATAGACCTTCAAAAATACTTCAATGTGTTTTGGCCTCAAGCCTTCATCAAGAAGTCAAACAAAACAAACAAAAAAAAAGGTATTTTAAGTAGTTTTATTGAAACTGTTGAAGGTGTTTAATAAACATGTAAAGTGCATATATATTCCCTTCTTTTTTGAGTCTGTTTACTCATACAAAATGAAATGCAATTAATATAGATTAAAAATGAAGATTTAATCGTGATTAATCAAAATTAATCCACTGCAACCCTGTGATTAATCTGATTACATTTTTTAATCATTTGACAGCACTATGAAGAACACATTTATACTCCAAGGTTTTCAGAGTTCACCAAAGTTCATTAGATACATGACTTACAACCAACTTCGTCTCATTCATCATTAGTGTTTCCAAACAGGGCTTTTCTTTGCTCACAGTGTAAAGCACTCTCTCTGTAGCGGAGTTGGGCTATGAACTCTCTGTGCATCATTAGTGCAGGGTTGGTTTTGCATCATCCGCTCTCTTCAGCTTGGTTTTCTGTTCATTTTAATCCGTGTAAACTAATGTGTGACCTCTGTCCATGTGGCATTGTACAGTCGTGGAAATAATTATTAGACCATCAAAAGTCTTCAAAAACAAAGGTTATGCAATCTAGTACGAACTCCTGTGTGTATCATGTGACTAAAACAGACAGAAAAGAAAACATGGAATGTCTAAAAGCACTGTTTTTGGCAGTACAATGTCATAGCTATTGATGTAAGAACTGAAGTCAGTGGTTCCCAACCTTTTTTGACTCGTGACCCCATTTTAACATCACAAATTTCTGGCAACCCCACACATTCAAAACAGAGACATTTTTTTTGCTAGAATTAATTTGTTTTTGATCAGTAATAGTTTGCTATACTATGTTGCAAATAAGGGTAAATTTTAGATGACATTTAGTCTATATAATGTATATTATTATGGACGGAGGTAGTAAAGCCAGGTGTAGATTACTGCACAAAGTGAGAATTTGATTTTCCTTGGTCAGGATATGTACAGGCAGTCCAGCTTGGATTTAGAAGGCTGACAATTAATACTGAACAAACTAGAACTCAAACTATGAATTATGAAAGAGCTGCAGCATCTGAAACCGACCACAATGAACATTTGAAAGATAAACAGTACCACAGTGCTTCAGTTTTAGCTTCACAGTTTGTCATGTCTTTTATGGATTGTGATTGTCTGTCAACTCACCATATATTTTTTATTGGTAAGATTTAAAAAAAAAAAAAAAAAAAAAAAAAAAAAAAAAAGAAATTATGAATTGCTAGAAATTTCAGGCGACCCCATTTCAATTCCAGGCGACCCCATGTGGGGTCCCGACCCCAAGGTTGAAAAAAAACTGACTTAAGTGGTTTTGGTTATTATCAAGAAAACATAGAAAATAGCCAGATATCAGCTCTGAAATTAAACTCTTATGAGCTATTTTTGTTGTTATCATTATATTTGTCCAAACAAATGTACCTTTAGTTGTTCCAGGCATTAAAATGAACAAGAAACTAAAGAAAACAAGGGGTGGTCTAATCATTTTTTCCGTAACTGTATTTCAGTGCATTTGCCCAGAACCACATGAGGTCTGGTGCGACTGACAGCCATGGCAGTGCTGTATAATCAAATATTAATTGTCATAATCGGATGTCAGTTTTTGTTTACATTCTGAGTGTATAATCAAGTTTAGATTCCTGGTTGACAACCCGAGTCTCGACCTCAAGCTCGGAGGAGGGAGCCTTAAGGCGGTATGGCTCTACAACTACAGAGCTGTTACTAAAGCAGTGTTGTTGGAGCGGTGATAACTGTGATCTTGGTCCAAACCTTCCTAACTTTGCCCAAGGCTTTCCAGCTGTTCACAAACTCCGCACCTCCAGCTCCATCCTTTTACTCAGGAGGGACGGTGCAGAGGGACCTTTAGTTCAAGGCTGATCAGGCTCACTTCCAGCTGCTATTCTCCTCAGTCTGACACCAAAATACTAATTACTGCTCCTTCCCTCCGGTGTGACATTTATGTGTTCTAAAAAGTCTCGTTTTTTTTTTTTTTTTTCCTCTCGTTTCCTGTCTCTGGACTCACCTCACAGTCACACCAGTGGAGCAGGAAGCCGCTCTCACTCTTAAATGGATTAACGCTCTGATGGAAGTGGTTGGGCTTGGTGAGGGTGTGTGAGAGGCGTGTGACTGATGGAATTAACCATCACAACGATGGGGTGAGAGGGGTTGAACGTGGGTGTTGAGCAGTGACTGATGGCACAGTCCTTTGCTAGGGGGAAAGAATGGATGAGAAAATGTGATTGATAAGGCAAACACTTGGCACCAAGGCTGGAAATAATGGCCATGTGTGAGATGGAGGGACCATGTGTTGGCTGGCTGCGGGGGTCAAAGGGAAAAAGCGAAACGAGATGGTTTTATAGCGAAAAAAAAAAACAACGGAGAGAGAGAGAGAGAAAAAGCAAGGAAACGAGGAAAAACAGGGTGATGAAAACAAGACAAACTAGCAGGTTATTCAAGGAGAACCAGACAAAAAAATTTCGAAGGAAGGGAAATTAAGTGTAGTAACATTTTAAGAGGAAAAGGAATGTTTTTGGTGGAATAGGGATGTAACGATATGGAAATTTCATATCACGGTTATTGTGACCAAAATTATCACGGTTATCATTATTATCGCGGTTTTGTTGAAATTGTGCTCAAAATGTTCAAAAAGTACTGATATACACACTGAAATAATTTAACCAAGTTGTATTTAGAAAAAACAAACAAACAAAATAATTGGCACAATGTACCTTCTGTTGGCAGAAACATTCAAATATTAACCCTTAGTGGTCTGAGTCTATTTTGGCCGTTTTTCAGTCCTTTTGATTTTGCCTTTATATACTATATAAACAAATGTTTACTATACCCATGTTTGGTATCTTTTTTTTCAGCACAATTTCATTTACATCATCTGTTTATTATTTTTTTCACTTTAACATACTATACAAACATAAAAGGACAGAAAACACAAAAAAATATAAAATCCAATTTGTAAAATGTTTGTAATTTATCGCATAAATAACACAAACATGCTTTACGAACCTTTTCAAAGACTTTAAAAGTGAAATATTAGGTATGTAAAATTTAAATTGTAATAAATTAAAACTATACTCAAATATTTGACATAAAAGCAGATCTTTACATAGAAGTTTTTTCCCCTAAAAGTGTGGTAATCAAACACTGTTATCATGATAATTAGAATTTAAACAGTTATACTAACCGTCACAATTTTACCGCAGTTTATCATTATACCGGTAATCGTTACATCCCTACGGTGGAAGCAGTAGATGCAGTCGATGGAAGGTGGTCTGGATTTTAGAGGACGTTTCTATGCAGAGTTTTGATTTGTAGAGGAAGGCCACAGCAGTGCAGTGATGAATAGCAACATTGTAAGAGGCCAGGGCGCATTCATACAGATGATTTAGACCACACACTGAAGAGATGGACGGGAGATTCTTCTGTTCATTTAATTGGATGAAAGTCCGTACCTAAGACCGATGAATGACAGCAGAAGGAAATATCCAGAAAGACATCCACTGAGGTGAAACATTAAATGTATTCTCCAGTAGATTTAAAACCGATCTCTGCGTAACAACAGTTAAACAGGTAGGAGTGCCGCAACAATGAATTGCTTAAATCGATTCTTAAAACAGTTGGCAATGAATTCGGAAGTCGATTCGTTGGGTCTTGAGCACGTTAGTATCAATGGGGTCAAAACACAGTAATGTCCCGTCAGAAGAGAGCAAACTTTAATTGATTGCCATTCCAACATTTATTTCAGTATAAAGTATCTCTTTGTTTTGGATAATCCCTTATGGTCCAACTAAAGGAAAAATTAATTTAAAAGTAAAAATGTGGGTCATTTAGCAACACTAATCTGTCAAATTGTCTCTAAAATGTCCCGTCAGAGAGGTTTCGACTTGCCGCACGCTGTGTAGTGTAACAGAGGAAAACACAAAGTAGCATAGCTAAGGCTTCGGATAACGGCCAGATTTTTAAAGCTAGGTTTACATTATCTTCGCGGTGGCCACAGCAGCCCCATTTGGCTGAAACGTAGCGTGCCGTTTATGTAACAAAACTTGAATATGGAGAAAAAAATGGCCAAAATCCGACAACATAGTACGTTTCAGGCAAAAGTAGCTGGTGTGGCCACCGGTAACATAATGTAAACCTAGCTAAAGATAGCCTACGTGTCGTGATTACTTTAGATTACTCTAGCTAGTTAGACACTGCTGCCGTAATTATAACTGTTTCATTCATCTCCGTTTACACTGGTCTACAATTTTTTAGAAATGATTTGCTTCAGAGATTAAATGTGCTAAATGTTACGTATTTTAATAAGATTAATTGGAAAATAAATGACAAAAGTGCCAGTTTGCTGATGTTTTCAAGGTATATGATTAAGTGTTATTACACATATATATTGGTTTGTGTACATTTATGTAATAGTTTTATAAATCTTCCACTAAATAGAACCTGTAAAGTGAATGTATTCTAATGTGCAGACAGTGTTTTGAAGTAGATCTTGTAGCTCTGAGACAAATATTCCTTTTGAGTCAAACCCATTCTCTCGTTAATTCTTGAATTTCACATTTTGACCCAAGGCTGTATCTTGGAAAGTTCAGCCAACCAGCATTTTTTACTTGATTTTTCTTTATCAGTGACTCTCATGTGGTAAAATTTCATTACTTTTATTCTGGAAGCATTTTCCTTGTAGACCAGTGTTATCACGCCACCAGACTAACATTACTTATCGTTGACTGGAACTAATACATACAACGCTAGTTTGATAGCCTAGAACTGGAGCTGGTTGAAGACTAGTTTATAGCTAGCTGTGTATGTTTTTAACGTGTATACCCCAGCATGCCATGAAAACTCAGATAGACTGTAACCAAAAGCAGCTCTAATTACCTTGAAAAGAATGTTTGCTGCAGATCTGGGAGTATTTAGAGGGCTGCTAGTCCTTGCAATTAATAGCAGCTATCCATCTAAGTCTTCTTCCTGCTTTGAACGGTATTCTGTAGAATGCTATATCCGGTTTACAGCCTTGCTTGTTGGCACAGTGCACAGCACAGCATGATATCACCATCTTCCACCATGAGAGAAGGAAAAAATTAACAAAAATGAGAACATCAGATCAAATTTGATATTTGCCGGTTTGCCACCCAGCACTTCCGCTGTCTGTCATGGTGCTAGTTTGCGGCACAAACAGCGCGTGACATAAAGTGCAAAGGGTCAATAACAAGTCTAGGTAGCGGGCTAGCGCTTGCTAACTGTATCTGAAGCTATTGCGGGGGTGTAATCATTAGTGACTTGTCTGCAGCCTGCATTGCTTTGGGTTAAATACCGATCTTTGAGAATTGAGTCTTTTGTGATTATCCAATGAATCGATTAGTTATTAAAATATTCTAGATAGATAGATAGATAGATAGATATTTTATTAATCCCAAAGGAAATTCAAGTATTCAGCAGCTTTGCATACAGCACAAGACAAAAAACCAGACAGAACAACACAAAAAACACAAATACATAGATAGATTTTATCAGTGGATTGTACAACTTAGTCTCATAGAAAACTATTTCTGTCTGTCTGTCTGTCTGTCTATCTATCTGTAATTTGATTGTTTTAATACATGTAAATATTCTTTATTAAACATTAACAAGTAAAAAAAAAAAAAAAAAAGCAAAATCTCATGTAAAGTTAGGGCAACAAACTGTATTTTAATTATGGAAAATTACTGTATTTTTATGAGATGGTTATTTTCCGTTATTTTACAGTATTTTTTCAGCACCCCAGCTGCCGGAACAATACTGGGGTTTTTTTATGTTTTTTTTTTTTTTTTTACAGTGTGGGTGGGAGGATGGATGGATGGATGGATGGATGGATGGATGGATGGATGGATAGATAGATAGATAGATAGATAGATGGATAGATGGATAGATAGATAGATAGATAGATAGATAGATAGATAGATAGATAGATAGATAGATAGATAGATAGATAGATAGATAGATAGATAGATAGATAGATAGATAGATTTTTATCAGTGGATTGTACAACTTAGTCTCATAGAAAACTATTTCTATCTATATGTAATTTGATTGTTTTAATACATGTAAATATTCTTTATTAAACATTAAAAAGTCAAAAAAGTGCAAAATCTCATGTAAAGTTAGGGCAAAAAACTGTATTTTAATTATGGTAAATTACCGTAATTACCGTGAGATGGTACCGTGAGATGGAAAATTACTGTATTTTTATGAGATGGTTATTTTCCGTTATTTTACAGTATTTTTTCGGCACCCCAGCTGCCGGAACAATACTGGGTTTTTTTACGGGTTGTTTTTTTTTTTTTTTTTACAGTGTGGATGGATGGATAGATGGATGGATGGATGGATGGATGGATGGATATTTTATTAATCCCAAAGGAAACTGAAGTATTCAGCAGCTTTGCATACAGCACAAGACAAAAAACAGAACAACACAAAAACACAGTGGGTTTGTAACCAGGCTGACGTTAAAGTTAGTATTTATAGTTTAAAATATACTTAAAGTATTCTAAAGTAAAGTATTCTACAGATTAGTCAACTATTAAAATCCTCGTTGGTTGCAGCCCTAGCAGGTAGAAGGTAATATGCAAGAGTGACAGAACCCTATATCTAATTCATTGAGTTTGGTCTTGTTTGTTGTATTCTTTCAGATTTGCTGCAGCTTTATGAAGTTTTTTCATGTTTACACCTTCAGGGTTCTATATTTGTACGTGCATCTCCTTTGGTTTGTGTATAACAGACAAGCTGAATTGAACAAACAAGGTGAATGACTGTGAGTGACAGATGAATACTCGGTGTGTTTGTGAAGAAAAAAAAAACGTAGGCCAGCAGAGTATGTTATCGTTTCTTTCCATGTTTGTGTTTTTCACGACAGCTGAGACTGTGATTTTGTGTTTTTAGGCATCCTAAGCTGCAACAGGAATGAGATTAAGGCTTCTGCTGAGAAATTCTCTCCAGATAGCTTGCATATCACTCCACTGACTTTATTGTCCCTGTGGTGATATAATCCCAGCGCACATCGACAAACATGTGCACACTTGAACGCTCGCTTGCACACATGCATGCGCACCCACCCACATCCAAACACAAACCTCCGTACTGCCCTAACTGAGTGAGCTCCAGCTGTCCCTTATCTTTCTTCATGTTGCTTGTTTAGAATTCAGCTGGCAGACAAAGCTTGATCCTGCTCTGTTCTGTTGGGGTGTTTAAATCCTGCATCTCACTCCTAACCTCGGGGTACACTTCAACTCAATTTCACACTTGCCAGCTGCCAGAATGTCCTAATTCAATTTACCCTGTTTAAGGAAGCACAGGCTCAGTCTCTGGGGGAAGTTTAGAGTGCACAAGAAGCAATGGCGTCGGCAGCTTTGGTCAGTGGCCGCGGTTGCATAGCTGGCTGAGCCGATCCCTTTAGACCGCAGGTAGTGCACTTGAATGACCGATGCCTTTCCTTGATTGCATTCACAGCAGTCATACATCGATCGATACGGAGGATTATGCCTGAATCAGAACAAATGAAACTCATCTGAAGAAGATCCAAACTTACTCAGTTTGAGCTCAGTTGAGTGGCACATAGGCTACATTCAGACTGAAGACAAATCCGATTTTTTTTTTTTTTTTTTTTGGCTCATATGTGGCCTGTATCCAATCTGTTGAAGACAGTTTGAACAGCACAAATCCTTTTTTTTTTTTTTTTTTCTAAAGCAGGGGTGTCAAACTCATTTTAGTTCAGGGGCCACATTCACCCCAATATGATCTCAAGTGGGCTGGACCAGTACAATAAGAACAGTGAAAAAAGTAAAATTACATTATGATCATGTTTACATTTACAATACTTTCTTAAAAATCTGAATAATGTGAACAACTTGAAATGTCTTAAGAAAGACAAGTACAATTTTTAACAATATTCTGCCTCGGTTTATCAATTTATCATTTACACATGTGCATTATAATTCCAAATACACAAACATTTAGTAACAGGTATAGTATTAGAAAAATTGCATTTACTTCACTTAAGACATTTTAGGATGTTCATATTCAGGTTATTCACGTTTTATGTAAAAGGATAGTTTGTTAATATTTTCAGTTTTCATGTAATTTTACTTTTTTACACTAAAACAAAGATAAAATCTGGAGTTGTCACTATTTATGGGTGATTGTGATAATGTTTTATTGGTCTGACCCAAATGATAAGATATTAGTCTGTATGTGGAACCTGAATTAAAATTATTTTTACACTATTGATTGATAATTTCTTCAGTGTAATTTTTACATTTCATAAATTCATACTACGGGCCAGATTGGACCCTTTGGCGGGCCAGATTTGGCCCCCGGGCCGCATGTCTGACACCTGTGTTCTAAAGGATAAAGCATTCTTCTCTGTTTATGCGCAAACGCAAAAACAGAGATTTACCGAAATCTCCACTTTGTTTTTGGGTCAAAACACGGTGTTCGAAATCTCTCTGATGGGACATCTTAGAGACAATTTGACAGATTAGTGTTGCTAAATGACCCACATTTTTACTTTTAAATTCATTTTTGCTTTAGTTGGTCCATAAGGGATTATCCAAAACAAGGAGCTACTTTATGTTGAAATAAATGTTGGAATGGCAGTCAATTAAAGTTTGTTCTCTGACGGGACATTACTGTGTTTTGACCCTTTTACAGTTTTTAGAAAGCTTCGTTTTCGGTGCACGTACCCATCGTTGTCATGGAAACGCTGGGGCACCGTAAAGGGGGGATAAACATGATAAATTCATAGGGTCCAGCATTTTCATGAGGCCCAGTGGATATAGGGTAGAAGTTGTGGTAATTTCGTGTAAGCTCCGCAGTAAAAGAGAGGCATAGAAACCAGGAGTCAGACATTCAAAATTAAGTTTTACTTTCGTTTTCACGCCCATTGTGGTTGTTACGGTACTTATGAAACGCACCCCTATACCTCCAGTTGTTACAGTACATTCATTTCATACCCCCCACCCCCCTGCTCCGACAGTTTTACAGATTTACAGATAATAACTTTTCTGAAGGGCCCACAATGTTTACCTTCCATGAAGTCCACATGTTAATTTCACAACTTTTGACACAAGTCACTTATTTACATCTTGGATTGGCTTAAAATGTATTGATTTCACTTGTAAAAAAAAAAAAAAAAAAAAAAGCATGTTGATTTAAAGTAAAATACACACCCTGAACTTCATGTAAGCAACAAAAATATCTAAACTCAAAAAAAACAAAAAACAAAAGCTGCTTCATTGTGTTTTACTTGCTGTTATTCGTTTCTCAAATCAACTTGCTGTTACTCTGGACAGCCTCAAGTAACAAACTTCAATGCATAAGTTAAATATTTAAAACCTGAAAGTCCATTAAAACAGAACTACCTGGATAGATTATTCAGCCACGGTTGGTGAAAGTCAGAAGGTAAACACAATCTGTTGCATTCATATTCAATTAGTGCAGCCTGGAATAATTTAACTCAGCCTTAAAATCCGACTTCCCTTCAGTCTTTGGTACCAGCGTTCCATCAGCACCCAGTGTTTACCTCCGGTCAGAAATCGTCACTAACCTTGCCAGAAGAGAAAGCATTATTTTATTTTATTTTTTTACCGGTCTTTATAATTACATTGGCTTGAATATATGAGAAAATCTGAGACGAGATGAATCCAGTCTGCCATTTTTATGACTGACGGTAGTATTATATTTTTATGGCAGGACTGGCATCATAACCTTTCCACAACCCCTGAAACCTTCAGTGTATTTGACTGTTCCATGACCCCATAAACTAAACTGACATTTTTAAATCTTTTGCACTATTTCCAATTTTATTCAACATTTCCATTGCATACTTATTCATTTTATTCATTTCCTACCCCCCCCGTTCGTAGTATGGTCCTGAAAATATAGTCCTTCCCCTCCGTCTTATCGAGAATCGGGACACCCCTACCCCTTCATGTGTACGCACAAAATGGAGGGGTAGGGGTGGGGGGGGGGGGGGGGCTGGGTGATTGGGCCTATGTTTCACCTCCATTCACAGCAGAAGTGGACTGGACAAAGTCATCTTCAAGTAAATGTAAAACTTCTCCCTGTCCGATGTGTAAGTCCACAATGTCAAACCTCAGTGAAGTCATCTCAGATATCAGTCATTTCATTATGCCCTTTGGCTTATTTTAATTAGCTCTCTTTAATTAGCGTTACGTGCCGTGTTCATAGTATGCGCTCTCATCGGCAGCATCGAAAACTAAAAAATCCCAAGTCTTTATTCATTCATTCAGTCATCTTCTGAACCGCTTTGTCCTCAAGAGGGTCGTTGTGGTGCTGGAGCCTATCCCAGCTACTTATGGGTGAAGGCGGGGTTTATTCTGGACGTGACGCTAGTTCAACGCAAGGCTGACATAGAGACGAACAACCAGTCACTCTTACATTCTTGCAATTTAAATTAACCAATGAAATTCTCAGTGCATGTATTTGGATGGTGGGAGGAAGCCGGAGAAGTCAGAGAGAACCCATGCAGACATGGGTAGAACATGCAAACTCCAGTCAGAAAGGTCCCACCTCTGTCGACTGGTGTTGGAATCGAACCCAGGACCTTCTTATTGTGAGGCATGAATGCGATCCACTGGGGACCAAGCAGTAATGCAGCAAGGAGACAGGATTAAAGGCTTCAAAAATGGGGTTTTTATTCACCCAAAAAAAAAGTCCAACAATATTACAAATTAAATGTTCAAAGATTAGTCCTATAAAAGAGGTTAACACAACATAACTGCACACATATATAACAATAACTGAAACAGGGAATATGAACAGAACGACCTGATCTAACATCATGAGACAAAGGGGAACATATATACTGGCTTGACCAAACCAAGGTTATAATAGTTTTGGATTTTTCATTACAGGTTAGTTTTAGTTAGTTTTGACTTTTTTTCTCTAATTCAGTTAGTTTTAATTAGTTTTTAGAGCAGGTTTGCTAGTTTTTATTAGTTTATGTTTTCTTCTAAAAGCTTAGTTTTAGTTTAGTTTTAGTATTTTTAGTTTTGTCGTATCTTTTCTCTTCTTCTCTGTCAAGGATGCACCAATACCACTTTTTTCCAAACTGAGTACAAGTACTTACATTTGAGTACTTGCCGATATCGAGTACCGGTATGAGTTCTTAATAATACCATTACAGTTCTTAGTTCCTTTTGAAAATGTGCTTTATTGTCGTTGTCATCAAGGTTCTAATAGTTTTGGATTTTTCATTATAGTTTAGTTTTATTTAGTTTTGACTTTTTTTTTCTCTAATTCAGTTTGTTTTAATTAGTTTTTAGAGCGGGTTTGCTAGTTTTTGTTAGTTTTCGTTATTTTCTAAATGCTTAGTTTTAGTTTAGTTTTAGTTACTTTATATCTTTTATCTTCTTCACCGTCGTATTCAAATAAATCCCAGACAGGACTCTGCTGCTTTCTCCCAACTTTAGTCTCCATGTTTCCAGGTAGACTGGGGACCAGAAGACGACTGGAAACCACAAGTGACGGACCGTCAAGTGTCGTATGGTGCCGCTAGCTACAATTGTTCCAGCAAAATAAATCCATTTCATATTAGTCTGACATTGACAAAGACGAAAACGAAGGGAATTTTATCCATAATTTTTATCTGTTTCAGTTAGTTTTTGTAAACACACAATACAGTTTCAGTTAGTTATCGTTTTTTTTTTTTCTTTTAATTCTAGTTTTTATTTATTTCAGTTAACGAAAATAGTTTTTCAGTTCTAGTTTTCGTCATTTCGTTAGTTTTCGTTAACAATAATAAACTGGGACCAACCCATAGAAAACTAGAAAAGCACTCAGAGAGCGCAGACCTCTGCCAAAGCAGATCACCCCCCCGATGCCCACAAAAATTTCAGCATTTGTTCCTTGTGCCAATAATAGCATTTCCTGAAAATTTCATCAAAAATCCATCCATAACTTTTTCAGGTATGTTGCTAACTAACCAAAAAACAAACAAACCCTGGCAAAAACATAACCTCCTTGGCGGAGGTAACAAAGGGGAAAACAAAATGGACCCCCCCACTACCACCACTGCCACCACCCGTGATGTCACAGCTTGTAATACAGTCTCGAGCTGGCAGGAGTATTTAACATTCCTCCCCCCTCGGCCAACACCTTTACCCCAATATAAGGAAGGACTCCTACCATGCTTGGTAACTGAAAAGACAAAAGAACAAAAGGATTAATATAACAAAATATAACCAAATAATATCAGTAAATTGTCTCCCTACAGCAGGGGTGTCAAACTCATTTTAGTTCAGGGGCCACATTAAGCCAAATTTGATCTGAAGTGGGTCAGACCAGTGAAATAATAACATAATAATATATAAATAATGTCAACTCCAAACTTTCCTCTCTGTTTTAGAGCGAAAAACGTAAAATTATGCGATGAAAATGTTTACACCTACCAACTATCCTTTAAAACAATATAAATAACATGAACAAACTGAAATTTCTTAAGAAAACAAAGTGCAATTTTAACAATAGTATGTCTCAGTTTGTCATTTCCACATGTAAATTACAACTTATAGATCTCAGTGGATCTACAAATACACACAACATTGAATAACAGGCAGAATATTGGTAAACTTGCACTTCAGACATTTCAAAATGTTCATATTTGTTCAGGTTATTCACGTTTTTTGTGAAATGATCGTTTGTTTTAGTGTAAATAAAGTAAAATGACATGAAAAGGTTTATATTTACAAAGAAAAAAAATTGGAGTTGTGAGTATTTATAGGTTATTATGATGGTGTTTTATGGATCAGACCCATTTGAGATGAAATTGATCTATTTGTGGAACCTGAACTAAAATGATTAATATCTTCAGTGTAATTTTTGCATTTCACAAATTCATCCCTCGGGCCAGACTGGACCCTTTGGCGGGCCAGATTTGGACCCCGGGCCACATGTCTGAGAGCTCAGCCCTACAGTGTTATGTGTGCATGCCATAAAAAAAGTGTAAGGTTAAAATAGATGCAAAATGAACTAAACTGTTTATGTCAAATGACTAAATGTGTGGTTGGCTGCAACTGAAATGACCATGTGGTGATAAACTAAAAGTCACTAAATATGAGAATATACTGTGTGGAGTGATAAACCAGTGAGATGGAAGTGCGTTTTCTTCTACCTCTGTGGAACCGTTGCCGTCACACCGCCTAAGCCTTTATATTAGAAGTTAAGTGTTATTTAAGTAATTAACTGCACAAACATTTCTACTATAAAACAGTGTTTTATCTCTGTGAAAAATCTTACTCTTTAAGCAACCTCTGGCTGTTTTATTTTAGGTGATAAATACGCTGTTTATGCACACACTTTGTAGATAATGTTGTAAGATTTATTTTATGGGGGTTGTAAGATTCCCAGACTACCACGAACCCTCAGAGGTAGAGTTAAAAGAAAACACCAGTGTTGTTTTGTGTTAGTTATTATGTAAATGGTATTGCACTGGAAACAGAAAAAGGTGCATGCTGGTCATCATTCTGCAGTGCAGTTTGTTTTGTTGTTAGTCATTCCAACATTTCTTCTGGACTTTGTCTGATTTGCAGCAATACCCCGGACGCACCAGTGAAATAAAGGAAATTTTGGTACCACTTTATAATAAGTACGCACTATGAAGCATTAGTTAAGCATTAACAAATACTGAATTCATCATTTATAACGGATATTTATGACATGAATACTCATTAATATATGGTTTATCAGCATAGTTATAAATGTTCTACGAATCATTCATAATCATTCATCATTCAATCATGCAGTTTGTTTGATAATCCCATGTGCTCTGTCTTTCCTTTGTTAGAATAACTCAGACTTTTGTGAGTCTTTAGGCGTTGCCAACCTTTAAATCTCATTTGTAAATGCTTTAGATGGCATAGATAGTGCACACTTTAGATGAGCTCACATCATAGACTTAATTAATGAGTAGTAAGTGCTTTATAACTACCTGCAATAATAAATTCCTGTATTAATAACTGTTTATAAGACATCTATTGGAAAAGAAATGTGAGTTAGTATAAAATACCTAACATATTCACTAACTGTTAGTACATGTCCAAAAAAAGTACATGCAAGCATCATAACTTGTTTGTAAGTGATGCAATATTACATTTTTAAATGCCGAATCCATAATTTATAAAGTATGAAAATACAATCATTAAGCACATTGTAGATGAACTTATTAATGATGAGTAAAACAGTTATAACTGTGCTTATAAACCATGAATTAATGAGTATTCATGTCAAAAATATGCTTTATAAATGATGAATTCAGTATTTATTAATGCTTAACTAACGTCCTTATGAATGGTGAGTAAAACAGGTATAACTGTGCTTATAAACCATATATTAATGTGTATTCAAGTCAAAAATATGCTTTATAAATGATGAATTCAGTATTTATTAATGCTTAACTAATGTTTTTATTAATGACGAGTAAAACAATTATAACTGTGCTTATAAACCATATATTAATGAGTATTTGTCAGAAATATGCTTTATAAATGATGAATTCAGTGTTTATTAATGCTTAGCGAATGTTGTTATGATGAGTAAAACATTTATAACTGTGCTTATAAACCATATATTAATGAGTATTTGTCAGAAATATGCTTTATAAATGATGAATTCAGTATTTATTAATGCTTAACGAATGTTGTTATGAGTAAAACATTTATAACTGTGCTTATAAACCATATATTAATGAGTAGTAATGTCAGAAATATGCTTTATAAATGAATTAAGTAACTAATGTTCTCATGAATGAGTTAAACATTTATATTTGTTTATAAACCATATATTAATGATAATTCATGTCAGAAATATGCTTTATAAATGATGAATTCAGTGTTTATTAATGCTTAACTAATGTTCTTATGAATGATGAGTAAAACATTCATAACTGTGCTTTTAAACCATATATTAATGAGTATTCATGTCAAAAATATGCTTTATAAATGATGAATTCAATATTCATTAATGCTTAACTAATGCTTCATAGTGTGTACTTATTATAAAGTGTTACTGAAATTTTCCCTCCTGCAACAAAACCATCATCTGTGCTCGTTGAAACGCTTGTACTCATTTTGCATCTTTGGGCTGACTCAGTTGATTCAGCGCTAACCTCAGCCACCGAGCAGTGCACTACAACACAAATTACATATCCAGCCGTGGCATACAGATGCAGGGTCAACCAAGCATTGAAACATTCACAAAACCGCGCTGCCAGGGAGACATTTGCCTAACGGGGAAGCGGTGGTGTGCTCTGCTGACATTTCCTCAGTGACAGTGAGCCAAACCAACATGTCAATTGCTCTTGATGTCTCCCTCTCCTCCTTCACATCCATTGTGCTTGTGTCGACCGCTTCACTCTGGAAGGCAGGTGTTGGAAGGATGACGACGGGTTCTCAAACGGAAGCAGATGTTCTCCACGTGCGTCCGCGTACACAGACGTTAGCGCACATGCACCCTGGCAGTCCGGTGTCTGGGGAGTTTGCCCACGGCTCTGTTGTCTGTCGTTTGTTATCAGCTGAAAACAGGGATGGGGCAATATTTAGTTAGGAGCATCTTTTAATTTATTGCCAGGTCTTGGCCGATGTCGAATATTCTGAAAGTGTAACGACAGACTGACCTGTAATAACATTTTACTGCTTGTTTTTATGTTTTGATGAGACAGAAAAAAAAACATTTGATGACCCGGGAAATTGGAAATATTGAATTTAGGATGTGAGATATGAGGAAAAACCTGCTGTGGGCTGTGAGCATTTTTCAGGATTCCAATGACCATGACTTGTGATATGTTAACTCTTTAAAACCTGATGTGTCATCACTGACACAGCCTGTGCATATGCAGTTTGGATGGCTCTAAGTCTTTCGCTGTTTGTTTTATATATATATATATATATATATATATATATATATATATATATATATATATATATATATATGTGTATATATATATGTGTATATGTGTATAATATGTGTGTGTGTACCGTACTTTCCAGAGTATCGGTCGCACCTGACTATAAGCCGCACCCACTGCGACTCCAACGTCTCACCATCGATTCATTGATGCCAAGCTTACATGAAGCTTCGATTTCCTTCTTCGACAGCTGGATTGATCGTTAGCCTGGAAAACATAAATTGGCTGCTTCATTTTTGAGCTGAAGGTTCACAGCGTGTCGAAAAAAGTAGTGGCTTATAGACTGGAATTTACGGAATATATATATATATATATATATATATATATATATATATATATATATATATATATATATATATATATATGTGTGTGTGTGTGTGTGTATATAGAATTTTTTTTTTTTTGGTGGGGGTTGTTTTGTCATCTTTTTTGTTTGTCTCAAGTTGATTTTGTGATTATGATTTGTTTGTACTCATTAAGAGTAAATGTCTTCGTTTTGTGGATTGAAAAGGGTTGAATAAAATCATATTTTTAAAAAAGAAAAAAAAATTCCAACAGTTTCTGAAACCTGAGATGTTCTGCTTTATAGGCTTTATTGAGTCATTACAATAATTTCACTCACACCTGTACTAGAAGCTGGAGAAGAAGCTGTTTTATCAGTATTATAACATGCACTAAACTGTAAATGAATGCTGGATTTTGAAAGATGTGGAAAAAAAAGTGTTCTGGAAAATGGGCAAAAGGACTCAGCATGTTTTGTTTTTTTTACCTTTTTATAGTTAAAACAAGTGGTGCCAGGCACAACAAACCCCACCCCTTGCATGTATTACAGCTTATTTTGGCACTGATCCATCTGATGTCATCATAAACATAGACAGCATAGACAAATTTCGGCCATTATAAGTAAATGGAGAAAAAAAAAATTTAAAAAATTCATAAAAAATTTGAACTTTGATCGACTTTTCCCAAACTGTAATCAAATCTTTTCTGGGTCATTGGCAATCTATAAGCCCAATTTGGTATGAATTCAACCAATAGTTTTGCTGCTACAGATGTTTGAAATTTTGTCCATTATAAGTAAATGGGAAGGAAAAAAAAAAAAGATTTCAAAAATTTGTTTAAAAAAAAAAAAAAAAAAATTGACCTACTTTTCCAAAAATGTAATCATATCTATTCTGGGTCACTGTCAAAAACAAACAAAAAAAAAACTAGAAAAATAGTCCAGGTGGTCCATTTTAGCTCAAAAGTCAAGTCTTCTGATCCTGATGAAAATATGATCATCAGACACATTTATTAAAAATGACTTCACCCTACCTGCAGATTTGACCATATATTGCATTAAATCTGAATGCAAATAATCCCTTTTTACTTCTAAGGTTTAAGAACGTGCAGATATTCACTGAATCTACAGTCACATATTAATCGAGTCTGCCGAATAACCATCCCATGCATATATTAATGCATATCCATACATTCACACGCAGTGGTGACTTCCATCATATTTGACAAAAGAACTCATAAATGCTTTTGCGAGTTAAGTGACTAAGGTGTAAGATTTAAACCACACATGGCATGAAGAGACTAAAAAAGAAAAAAAAAAGGGATTTTAATTAAATTCAAGGTTAGAATACCTTTACACCGTGCGCAGTCTGAGGCTCTTTCACTCGCATAATTCTTTGACTGTGGTTCAATTACTCGGGTAAATCTATTTTTTTTTTTTTTTTTTTTTTTTTTTGGCTTGGATTAGCTTTCTACATCAGGCAGCAGCTCATCACACTTCCCTTATTATTATAACACTCTGAAATGTGAGATATGACCCCCTGTGAGTGTGTGTAACAGAAAGTTGTGACAGAAAAGACCTACTGTATGTGGATCTAAATGTGTGAGTGTGTGTACATGTGGGTCCGCCTGATGGATTTTCAATTTCATTTCCTATGTACACGCTCCGTCCACCAAGGCAGTAGATGAGATTGAGCCTTTACCGCTGGTTCTGAAATTGGGCCGGTCCTGCTGGACTCACAGCTCCATTTAAATGCATTAAAGCAGAGAGAAGTGGCTCGTACATCAAGGGTTTTGACATGTGGCAGTGTGACAGCCCACAGCTCCGGGGAACGACGGCCGTTTGACATGCTACCGTCTTAGGAACATCTATTAAGAGCCGCTACATACATGAGCTAAGTGATGACTAGGTCAAGCTTTAGATTAACGGCGTGAAGGCGACCGCCGCTGTGGCTAACTGCTTGTTTGATCGTTAATGAGCGAACCATCTCTCTCCTCCATTATCGTGGAAAGTGTACGAAGGGGCCCGCTATCGATCTTTATCGTTTGACAAGCGCCTAAGGCCTTGAATTAGCTATTACAATCTCCTGTCATGGGCGCTGTCAAAAATCCAGTTTCAAGTTGAGACGAGCGATGGGCTGTTGGGGTGATGGCTTGACAGGTCCAAGTGTTAATGGCGGTAAAAAGACATCCGCCACCCTGGGTTCTCGCTGTCTATTGGCTGTGAATACAGTAAGAGGGGGATGTTTGTTCAGCGCTGGAGGGGGTGATGTGATCAGTGGGTGGCATCTGACTGTGAAATTGAGTCAGAATTGCTGGTGATGATGATAGCACTGAAGACATTTGGCTAAACTTAGAATGTTTGATGCCAATGCAAATAGTCGGAGATAACAACAGCTTTGCTACTTAGGGTCTTTTTGATGGTGTGTGTGTTTCTAAACTCAATATAAACCAGAACCAAAATCTGACTGCTTTTATTTATTTATTTATTTATTTATTTAATCTTTTTTTGAGCAATGTAACAATACATACAGGGTGGGGAAGCAAAATTTACAATATTTTGAGGCAGGGATTGAAAGACAGTGTATGACCAATTAGTTTATTGAAAGTCATGATAATTTATTTGCCACAAGAAAATTGACATAATAGAAAATGTTTTTATTCTATGTGTCCTCCTTCTTTCTCAATAACTGCCTTCACACGCTTCCTGAAACTTGCGCAAGTGTTCCTCAAATATTCGGGTGACAACTTCTCCCAATAATAGCTTGTAGATACCTGAGCTTACTTTAAAATATTAGACATTACATAGATGTATCAAATGTGACAATAATTGGTAGACACATAAAATTTATGACAAAAAAAGCAACACCTAAACAATAACAAAATAGAGTAGGGTGGAGGTATGAGAGATCAATCTGAAGGGATTGTTTGTAAAGATTGAAAGTAATCTAAAAAAAAAGATTGCCATTTATTTAAAAAATTAGTTGAGGAGCCTTGTAGTGAGAGTCAAATCTTTTCTAATTTAAGAAAAAAACATAACATCCTTAAGCCAAAATGAAATAGACGGGGGTTTAGGAGACTTCCACAAAAATAAGATACGTCGTCTTGCAAGGAAGGATGTAAAAGCTATTATATCCGACTCTATTTGGTTAAAACAGGAGTCAACAGGGAACCCAAATATCGCTATAAACGCGCATGTATTGATATTTTTCCGCAGCATATTAGTCATGATCATAAAGTAATCACCCCAAAATTTCAGTAACATGGGACAGGAAAAGAACATATGGGTTAAGTTGCAGGGAGAGCCCTGACACTTGTAACATTGGTCCTCAATATCTGGATAGATTGCAGAGTGCTTTTGTATTTCAGAAAATTGCACTTATATTTTCTCCATTTTTTAGACTGTGCTGAACTACCTTCAAACATGTTCAGTGTGTGCTTCATAATTTACAGTAGTTACAAAGCAAATGTTTTATAACTGGAATCACTAGCCTTTAAAAGTCAGTCTTTTCAGAATCAGAACACCTTATTAATCCAAGAGGGAAATTATTGGGTGTTACAGCTGCTCCATTCAAGTAGAATAAAAAGTAGCAGGGAAGAATTGTCAGTACAACAGAAAAAGAAAAATACAAAAATATATATAAAGCTCTAAATATTAGAGCCTGTCCGATATGGGATTTTTGGGGCTGATACCGATATTGGGGGCTAAAAAAAAAGCAGATATCGTATATTTTGACCAATATGTGAAATAAGAACATTGATATACACTAGGGTTGGGAATCTTAGTTGTAAGGCTGATATGATACACATTGCAATAATAATAATAATAATAATAATATTAATAATAATAATGGATTGGATTTATAGAGCACTTTTCTAGACACCCAAAGCACTTCACATTATTGATCTATTATTCATTCGCTCTCACATTCTCCCTCTGGTGGTGGTAAACTACATCTGTAGCCACAGTTGCCCTGGGGCAGACTGACAGAAGCGTGGCTGCCAATTCGCGCCTACTGACCACCACCAAACATTCATACGCATTCATACACCAGTGTGAGTGGCACTGGAGGCAAGGAGGGTGAAGTGTCTTGCCCAAGGACACAACAGACTGACTAGGACAGAGCGGGATTCGAACCGCCAACCCTTCGGTTATTGGATGACCCGCTCTACCATCTGAGCCATGGCCGCCCCCATGGGCCGCGATACAGCATCTCCGATCCAAAATATTAAAGATACGTGTATGGCATGTCACGATGCAATGCAATACGATTCACACCCAAATCACGACACAGAGTAATTAAGCACATTCTGATAGAACACATTCATTCTGGTATAAAATAAAAAAATAAAAAAAATTGCAAGGCCATTCAATGAGCTTGATTATTTATTTATCACATAAGACCATGACTTTTTACAAAGTGTCTTTAGTTCAGTTTCAGAACACGTGCCTCACATTCAGTCAGGTGAAACAGTTCGGACTTTGTTTCTAAAGTTGTGTCTCTGCATGTTTCTAACACTCAACTTCTTGCTCCCTCGCCGAATCCATTTGTAATGAAATGTATTTGTAATGTAGGTAAAACAGAAAAAGGTTCTGTCACTGTAAGAGACACCTGTGCAAGGTATTCTGGGATGCACTGTTGGATATGTAGGACACTGTTTAATGTAATGTGTTAAAACTTTAATAAAGATATGTCTTTAAAAAAAAAAAGACATTCAAAATGGAGACTTTTTTGGGGGGGGGGGGGGGCTAAAATTAATTTGTTTTGGATCAAGTAATAGTTTGCTATGCTATGTTGCAAATGTTAATTTTAGACAACATTTAGTCTATATAATGTATATTATTCTGGATGGAAGCAGTAAAGCCAGGTGTAGATTACTGCACAAAGGGAGAATTTTATTTTCCTCGGTCAGGATATGTACAGTCAGTCCAGTTTGGATTTACAAGGCTGACAATTAATACTGAACAAACAAGAACTCAAACTATGAATTATGAAAGAGCTGCAGCATCTGAAACTGACCACAATGAACATTTGACAGATAAACAGAACCATAGTGCTTCAGTTTCAGCTTCACAGTTTGGCATGTCTGTTATCCTCCTAAGACCCAGGACATGTCAGCAAAGTACAAGCTTTTTTGCTTTTTATTAAATAAGTGCCTATATTGGAAACATCATGATGCAACAGTTTTTTCAGATGTCCCTTAAGGTGGACAGTTCTCTTTTTTTTTTTTTTTTTTGTATAAAGTTGTGAAACTCTTGTCCACAAATGTGGACAGTGGGTCCTAGGAGGTTAAGGATTGTGACTGTCTCTCTCAATTCACAATATATATTTTTTTGGTAAGTTTTTTTTTTTTTTTTTTTTTTTTTATCAATTACTAGAAATTTCAGGTGACCCCATTTGAATTCCAGGCGACCCCACATGGGGTCCCAACCCCAAGGTTGAAAAACACTGCCCTCACCCTTCGACTAGAGTTAACGTCTTCTAGATATTATGAATACTACAGGGTGTCCCATAAGTCTCCATACATAGGAGACATAATACATTCCATACATACAGGGTGGGGAAGCAAAATTCACAATGAACATTTAGTTGTTTTTTCTCAGCAGGCATTACGTCAATTGTTTTGAAACCAAACATATATTGATGTCATAATCATACCTAACACTATTATCCATACCTTTTCAGAAACTTTTGCCCATATGAGTAATCAGGAAAGCAAACGTCAAAGAGTGTGTGATTTGCTGAATGCACTCGTCACACCAAAGGAGATTTCAAAAATAGTTGGAGTGTCCATAAAGACTGTTTATAATGGAAAGAAGAGAATGACTATGAGCAAAACTATTAGGAGAAAGTCCGGAAGATACTATTAAAGAAGAATGGGAGAAGGTGTCAACCGAATATTTGAGGAACACTTGCGCAACTTTCAGGAAGTGTGTGAAGGCAGTTATTGAGAAAGAAGGAGGACACATAGAATAAAAACATTTTCTATTATGTCAATTTTCTTGTGGCAAATAAATTCTCATGACTTTCAATAAACTAATTGGTCACACACTGTCCTTCAATCCCTGCCTCAAAATATTGTAAATTTTGCTTCCCCACCCTGTATATGGTTCTAACATGTATTTCTTTATATTTCTTCTTTATAGTTCTTCAGCAGTGGAGGACATGCATTGAAATGTGTTCCCGACAAAATGGCAGTCATATAGAGCATATTATATAAATAAAAATGGTTTATGTCAAGAAACGTTTATTTTTCCTATGTATGGAGACTTATGGGACACCCTGTATAATGTTGGTCCACATGGATCCAAAGCTCACGACCACAGGTGGGAGTAGGAACGTAGATTGACCAGTAAATTGAGAGCTTCACCTTTTGGTTCAGTTCCGTCTTTACCACAACAGACCGATACGATGTCCACATCACTGCAGACGCTGCACCGGTCCACCTGTCAGTGGTGTCTGATGTAAACAGACTTACAGTAATCTGCTAGTCTAACCACCAACTGGCACCGTGAGGGAATGATAACTTTTCTGTGACATAAGTAACCACTCATTTTTCACTTTAAAGCCAGCGTGAGAGAAATGTGTTTAATGTTAGGGTTATACCTTATTGTTTTGTCACCGTATAATTACAAGAGTGAATGTCTGAATATTAAAATCAAAAGAGTACGAGCGTTCATATAGTCGATCGTTTGGGCCCAGGCCTACAGCTGCCAGCCAACAACAGACAAGATGACATATTATACAGAATGAGGGGGTTTGCATGTGTGAGAACAAGAAAAAAAAAAAAAAATTAAATGGAATTCAAGCTGGAATTAGCCTTCAGGCACAAATGTAGAGCTATTCATCACCACTTTGGTACCACTAGAAAACAGAGTCACTGTCTGGCTCAAGTCTTGCCACACATTTAATAAGACGTTTGAGATTTTTTTGGAGTTCTTTGAGTGGTTGAATCTGTCTGACCCCACGTATGAATGTTTGTCATTGTCCGTCCTATATCCCTCAAGGCAAACTTTAAAATCTTTTAAATTCTCAAAGGATGTTTCTCAGCCTTGCCTCTGATTTATGTTCAGTGTTGCTGAATAGCCTATTTAGTTTGCATGCAATGGGCTGAGAATAGTCTGTAGATGTAGCAACTATGTTCATATCTACACTTTTTTTTTTTTTTTTTTTTGGCCTGTACAGAAAAATATTCCAAGAAAAAGTTGGCTGTAGTTTCAAAATCTGAATGTACAAATAGGAGAACTAAAAGCCTGAGGATAGAAAAAGAAATAGAAGAGTTATGAGATGTAACCCTGGAGCATAAAAAACAACAAGAACACATTTGTTTTTTTTGTACATAATTTGATTCTGACCAGAGAAAAACCGAAGTGCAAGAAGATTCAGCATTTGCTAATGGCGCTACCTTTCTTATTTATTTATTTATTTATTTATTTATTTATTTATTTATGTGAACAAATTGTATGTATTCTATATTCAGTCATAATAGAAATAGAGCTCCTTGGTTCAGCTTGCTTTTTTCTTGACAGCTTGGTAGAATTGTATAAGAAGAATTGTTATTTTACTTTTACATGCAGGCTTAAAGCAAATAGTTTCTCCATATCATTGCTCATACTATACTCTGCCTCTTATATATGATGGACAGAGCCCAGTTTATGTGGAGGTTAACCTGAAAAGATGTGAAAGTGGTGGTTTGATTGCTTCCAGGGGTATAGTCAATTCTATATATTTCCTCTCCACTTTTTTTTTAATGTTACTTTTATAGTAGGTTTTAGTTCTGTTCTGCTCTGCCTGTCTTGCAGTAGCTGAAGAAATAGTCAGGGAACAAAACACCACATTTCTTTTTTTTTTTTTTTTTTTTTTTTTTTTTTTTTTAAGATCATAACAGAAGTAGGAGAATAAATGTTACCTCTGAGCAAATGCTGCTCTTTGGTAAAACAGGGTAAAATGTTGCACACTGTAAAAAGCTAAATCTTACCAAGTGTATTTTTCTCATTTCTAGACAAAATGATCTCATCACACTTCAAATAAGACATAATCACCTAAAGAGTAACTTTTCAGTGAGATATAAGAACTTATCTTTAGACAATAGATCTTGGAAATCTTATTTCAAGAAATCTTACCAAGATCATTTTCAGTTGCTCCATTGGCAGATTTTTTTTTTTTTTTTTTTTTTTTGCTTAATTCACCAAGATAATTTTTCCTTGTTCCATTGGTGTATTTATTTATTTTTTTTTATTTGTTTATTTTTACCTCCGCCAAGGAGGTTATGTTTTTTCCAGGGTTTGTTTGTTTGTTTGTTTGTCTGTTTGTTTGTCTGTCCGTTAGTATGCAACATAACTCAAAAAGTTATGGACAGATTTGGATGAAATTTTCAGGGTTTGTTGGAAATGGGATAAGGAAGAAATGATTAAATTTTGGTGGTGATCGGGGGTGGGGGGGGCCCATGGGGGGGGCCACTGATCAGCCTTGGCGGAGGTCTGCGCTCTCCGAGTGCTTCTAGTTTTTTACTTAATTCTTTTTTTTTTTTTTTGGCTTAATTCACCAAGACAATTTTCCCTTGTTCCATTGGCAGACTTTTTTAAATTTTTTTTTGCTTAATTCAAGATTTTTGTTGCTTAATTCATCAAGATAATTTTCACTTGTTCCATTGGCAGATTTTTTTTTTTTTTTTGCTTAATTCATCAAGATAATTTTCACTTGTTCCATTGGCAGATTTTTTTTTTTTTTTTGCTTAATTCACCAAGATAATTTTCACTTGTTCCATTGGCATATTTTTTTTTTTTGCTTAATTCAAGATTTTTTCTTTTTTTTGCTTAATTCACCAAGATAATTTTCACTTATTCCATTGGCGGATTTTTTTTTTTTTTTTTTTTTTTTTTTTTTTTTTTGCTAAATTCAAGCAAAAAAAAAATCTGCCGATGGAACAAGTGAAAATTATCTTGGTAAGATTTCTTGAAATAAGATTTTCCAGATCTATTGTCTAAAAATCAGTTCTTATATCTCACTTACAAGTTCCTCTTTAGGTGATTATGTCTTATTTTAAGTGTGATGAGATATTTTGACTAGAAATGAGAAAAATACACTCGTGCAAAAAAAATGAATAAATAAACAAGTGTTTTAATTTTCATTTGTTGCAGCTGGTAGATGTTGCAGTTTGTTCCTTTTGAGGTACTTGGCGCAGCCTGTAAACTGTAAAATATAAAATGTAAACAATTACCATCATGTGCGAAGTCTTTCCACCCACATACCCAACAACTGTCAAACAGCGATGACACACCGTCCACGTCCGATCCATCACTCATTCTCCTCGGCTGTTGTTGTTCACTGGTTGGCCAAAACTTTCCCACACAGCTGATAAATAAAGAAGCAGGTAGATCTTGTTGCTCATGTCTGTCATTTGTACTGGCTCTAGAGTGACTGTCAGAGCCCAGTCAGTTGAACTAATCATCTCAGGATGTTAAATTACAGTCTATTATATTTTTACGGTAGAACCAATCGGCAGTCTCCAGGGCCAAAGTGTCAAAATGTGCAGTGAGTTGAAGGTTCACTGATGGATGAGTCAGTCCCCATTGACTCCCATGTTACACTGGACACATTTACAGCTGAAATAAACATGCTTGCAGTCTGGTATAAATCTTGTTTTGGTCTCTACAGTTCATATCCCCCTCTGTAGCTGGGCTTCCATTACAGTTTTCAGCAAAATAAAAGCAAAATTCCGACATTTTGACAAAGTATAATTGCTGCTAGTAGGTGTTTCTATTAAAGAGTCTGGGGTGTCGTAAAAGGGGGGGTTAACATGACAAATTCATGGGGCCCAGTATTTGTGGGGGGCTCATAGAGCAGTGGAGGGGGTCCGGTGGATACAGGGTAGAAGTTGTGAAAATTCCGAAAGGTCCGCTGTATAATAGACTCATAGAAGTAGGAAGTCGGACATTGAAAGCATTTTAAATTTCAGTTTCATTGAACAGCAGCATAAGTGGTGTTAGTTATGGACCACACCCCCACATATATACCTACCCCCTACCCCCTGGTCTGATAGATCGACAACAGACTGAATTTTATGAAGGTCCACAACATTAACTTTTCATGGGGCCCAGTTCATATTCCCCTCTGTAGCTGGGTTTCCATTACAGTTTTCCACAAAATTCCTACAATTTCAACAAAGTATAATTGCTGCTAGTAGGTGTTTCTATTAAAGAGTCTGGGGTGTCATAAAACGGGGGTAAACATGACAAATTCATGGGGCCCAGCATTTGTGGGGGGCTCATAGAGCAGTGGAGGGGGTCCAGTGGATACAGGGTAGAAGTTGTGAAAATTCTGAAAGATCCGCTGTATAATAGATGCATAGAAGTAGGAAGTTGGACGTTGAAGGCATTTTAAATTTCAGTTTCATTGAACAGCAGCTTAAGAGGAGTGCGCCTGCCTCTTCCACCCAAGGTTATTATCGTTAATGAAAACTAACGAAATGACGAAAACTAGAATTGAAAAAACATTTTTGTTAACTGAAATAAATAAAAACTATAATTAAAAGAAAAAACAAAAACTAACTGAAACTGTATTGTGTGCTTACAAAACTAAAATGGATAAAAATTATGGAAAAAAATTCCCTCCGTTTTCATCTTTGTCAATGTTGGATTGATTTGAAATCGATTTGTTTTGCTCCAGCAATTTTAGCTAGCGGCACCATATGACACTTGTCGTATAAGCCCTGTTTCCACTACGTGGTATCGGCTCGACTCGACTTGGCTCAACTCGGCTCAGCCTTTTTTGCATTTCCATTACGAAAAAGGACCTGGAATCTGGTACCCGGTACTACTTTTTTGGTATCACCTCCGCTGAGGTTCCAGGACTGGGGACCAGATACTAAAAGGTGACGTGTACACACTGCAGACCACTGATTGGTCAGACAGTTTTCCCTGTGACCCACCGTTTTACAAAAAACAGATGTGGAAGTTGACAGTAAATATAGCGGTACATTAATCCACATGATAACAGCCCAAAACTACACCATGGTCGGTCAAGGAGATTCAGTCTTTGGTGGCCAACGTAAAAATTCAGACGAGACAACACACAACTAGCAAGTTTATCAGCAACTCTCTGAGCAGATGACACAGAAGTAACACGCCGCATCCAGGTACTGTAAAGTCGGTAGTATCTTGTAATGGAAACGCTCTCCAGGAATACTGAGTTGAGCCGAGTTGAGCTGGTTCCGCGTAGTGGAAACGCGGCATTAGAGTCGTCTTCTGGTCCCCACTCTACCTGGCAACATGGAGACTAAAGTTGGGAGAAATCAGCAGAGTCCTGTCTGGGATTTATCTGAATATGAAGAAGAAGATAAAACACATGAAAAAACTTAAAGCAAACTAAAAGTAAACTAAAACTAAGCATTTAGAAGAAAATGAAAACAAATAAAAACTAGCAAACCTGCTTTAAAAACGAATCAAAACTAACTGAATTCGAGAAAAAAAATGTCTAAACTAAATAAAACTAAACTATAATGAAAAATCCAAAACTATTATAACCTTGCTTCCACCAGATGGTACCTCTGCTACTTCATGGCTGGGGTTGATTCAGTGTGTGTATGTGTGTGTGTGTATAATATCCATGTGTGTGACTGTGGTCAGGATAGAGTGGAGTTAGATTGCAGCCTTCCACAGTCAGTTTTCTAATTGCTACAGTGCCTGAAGCGTCTTCCCAGAGAATACCAAATTATTCTCTGTAGATTTAATTCGGAGAGTTTCTCGGAGCCGGTCAAGTCCCGGGCCAAACAGGTCTGCAAGAAGAACTGCCAACAATGGGCCCGTCTTCCACGGGTGGACTTCCCATTTCAGAGAATAACGCCACAAACTTCGCTCTCAGACCAGGCTTGAAGTGTTTTTTTTGTGCTGATTTACTTCTTGTTTCGCTGTGTCCACAAGGCCGCAGGTGTTTCTAAGAAGCTAACACACACATCCTCCTCATATTGTACGCTGTGCTCTTTAGTCTTTATCCTCAGCTGTGGTGTAATACTGTAACACTTAAGGCTATTGACAGTTCACACAGGTACCTCCAGCTCCAAAGGGATGTGCTTGATTTCAAAAAGCTCAAAGAAACCAAACAGAATTAATCAGACGTGTCTCCTAATTATACCTTTATAGTCCCACAGTGTATTTTTTTAGGTGTTTATTATTTTACTAAAACAAGCGGAGAAACCGGTTTGTTTTTTATTGCACCCGATGATAAAAGCTTCAACACTGATTACTGTTTTAACAGTTAACCTATTTAAAAACCAACTGTTAAAACAGTTATCACTGCCTTGACGATACTTTGAGCTCCATGCCTGGGTGTTGAAAGTGAATACAGTTCCTGAAATTTCAAAGGAAAGACAGCATGTAATGGCTTGTACCATTATCTCCCAAATGTCAAGAACAATTTTTTTTTTTTTTTTTTTAAACTTGGACTCTATTTCTGTATTTATGAATGATTAACCTGAATTCATTTTCTTCAGGTTGGGCTTCCTTCATACTAAAAATAATAGTTTATTTGTATAGCACTTCTTGCAGACAGATTTCACAAAGTGCTTTACAATAAAATTTGAAGTAAAATTAAGGTCAATTAAACACAGTTAAAAAAATGGGAGCTTTTATGAAACTGGGTTCATTTTGGTATCTGACACTTTATCAGCTTTTTAGACCCAATAATAAAAGATAAATTTACACATATTTCCCCCCAAGATGTATCTAATGAGGACCTCAGTTAAATACAAAAAAATTATACTCTTGCTCTGAGCCATCCCAAAATTAATGAATTTTTAATAAAATATCGGGGCGAAAAATAGGACCAAAATTGGGACATGAAAAACTACCTAGGTGTCAGTGCATTTGATTTGGAAATGGTCTTATACACCACTATAAATAAAGACACTGTGTTAAATTTGTCGATCCTAGGGGTTTTTCTAACCCAGACGTGTGGGTTTTTCATGCATCTCAGTCTCATTCCAGTTTTTGTATGTAACCCATCGTGTCCACTTGCGTTACATACAGAACCTGCCCATTTAAACACAAATAAACCGTAAATGATTTTGCAACAGCGGCCATTTTTGTGAAACACTCTGCCTTGCATAATTAGTTCGATTCCCAAAATGTACCTGTGAGAGAAAAAAGAGATATTCAATAAAATAGTAGTGCCTAATTTTCGTGTCCTTTTGACTGTGTTACATGTGGTGTTTTGTATTAAATATAATGTAAAATAATATAAAAAATGTGTTTTATCTGAAAAATAGTTTCTCTTTTATCTCAGTAAGTATTTATTTTTAAAATAGACCCAAAGTGCTTCCAAACTTGCTTCGTAACATTAGTCTACATCTGGTTTGAATTTTTAGCCCCATGTCCTGTTTTTAGGACCAGTTTCACAAAAGCACCCAAATGCAAAGGTAAAAGACTATATGTGAATGCATGTATGTGTATGTTGTGTGTATAAACGTATGTACGTACACGGATGTATGAGTGTGTGTGTGTAAATATACATTAATACTAGAAGCACTTGGAGAGCGCAGACCTTCGCCAAGGTTGGATTTGGATGAAAATTTCAGGGAATGTTGATACTGGCACAAGGAGCAAATGATTAAATTTTGGTGGTGATCGGGGGTGGGGATGTTGGGACCACTGATCTGCCTTGGCGGGGGTCTTCGCTCTCTTTTCTAGAAAACCACTCGTAGAGCGCAGACCTCCGCCAAGGCAGATCAGTGGCCCCCCCATCAAAATTTAATCATTTGTTCCTTGTGCCAGTATCAACATTTCCTGAAATTTTCATCCAAATCCGTGTATAACTTTTTGAGTTATCTTGCACACAGACAGACAGACAAACAGATCAACCAACGCCAGCAAAAACATAACCTCCTTGGCGGAGGTAATAAAAGAGTAATGTAAAAGGAAGAGGGAGATAAATATATATTATGAATATTTTATGCAGAAGGGGTGGGATTAAATAAATTGCACTTCTTCCCATCACCATGACTCATCACTGGTGATGACTCTTCCTCGTAAGTCTGGTTCTGTTTCAAGACGCTGGAAGATGTCCTGACATACTTGCATGTGTCGATCCTTCTGGTCCTCATTCAACAGTTATAAAAGCATGTGGAAAAAAGTCCAATGGCTGCAGAGACTGAGATCACAGTTCTAGACTCCAGAGTGATTACTTTAACGGGGAAAACTTGTAGTTTGTAGTTTGGATTTGAAATAGATCTTTTGTGACACCAGTCCTGGAACTGTTCTGACACACCTCCTAATGTGTCACCTAATGTATATGGCAATGTTTATTGGCCTTTTTGTTTGTTTTTGTACTTTTGCATAGCTGCACCATGAGTCAGAGCCATCAGCCGAACAATGGCTTTACTGTTCATTTGTAATTGTTCCTGTTAAATGAAAATCTTTCTCTTGCTAAACCAAGAGCACTTCCTGTACTGGTAATTTACAGTGAGCAGACTTCCTGCCTAACTTCCAGCCACGCTACAATATATAAAGTTAAATAATTAGAGAGAGCAGTCTATTTTGCAAAAGATTTTGGAATTGAGGACAATGAACTGATGATATTAAGTTAATGATTATACAAAACAATTGACATTCAATCCAGTCCAACTTTATTTGTAAAGCACTTTAAAAGCACTACAGTGGACCAAAGCGCTGTACAGAAGAATAATTAAAACCAAAATAGAAGAATAAAATACAGAAGAGATTTAAAGACATAGAAACTGTACAAAAAAGAGAAAAAAAGTGCTATACAGAAGAACAAACAAAACCCAAATAAAAGAACAAAATACAGGATAGATTACAAAGCCATTCAAGTAAAAACAACAAAATAAAGAAATAAATAAAATAGATAAATAAGAACAGTAAACCACTACTCACTAATAGAGATAAAGTACCTTCAAACATCTCACATGGTTTCAAAAGCCAAGGAGAAAAAATGGGGCATTGCAACAAATTTTAAGTTAAATTAACTTGGCATTTAGTGTGTTGTACTTAAAATAGCAATTCCATTTAAATTAAGCATTTAAGTTCAAAACACTCAAGTTTTCATTACTCATTGCTTAAATTTTTTAAGGCAACCGGTTTACTCAAATTTTTGAAGTATACTGACAGTCAATAGAAACTTTGAGGTAGAAATGTCTGCATATTTCTACTTGTAGGGGGGTTGTAATTATTCATTGTGGATTTATTGATGACTTAGTGCTCGGGTAGTTGAGATAATGATGAGTTGTCATGTTGTCACGGTTCATTGCACATGGGTTGGTCTCTTTGCAAAAGTGGACCAAATATACACTGAGCAATTCCTCAGTGGGTATCTGCACAATTTGAGGATTGGTTTTGAAGGCCTATATAAAGGCCCAAAAAAGGCCACCATTGTTAGTCCAGCATCATGCCACGTCTATCACGTGAACAACGTCTCCGGGCACTGGGTATGGTGGAGGCCGGTTTGAGCTCCAGTGATATAGCCAGGCGTATGTATGGGCTGTTCCCAACCCACAATCAGAAACCTGGTTGAACGCCACAACACCACAGGCTCTGTTGACCATAGACCGCGTCCAGGACGAGAGAGAGTGTGACAACAACCGACGAGGACCGCTACTGTTGTGACTTTGTGTTCGGCAGGTGCCATTTTCTTTTGTTAAGTTTTTTGTTTTGAAATTATTATTGAAACTTTAGATTTTTGTTTCTGTATGCCAATATCCTAAACAAATGATTCATATGAAAAAATTCCGGTTTAGGGTTTCAAAATAAAAATTATGTTGAAAAAATTTGGTCTTAAAGTTTTCATTGACTGTGAGTGTAAATGCAACGTATCTGGTCTTACAGTGTATGTGGCCCCTGAACCAAAACTGACTTTGACACCTCCGACGTCGACTAACAGAATAAGCATCGATGTGATGGATTTGTTATTCATTGATTTCTTACAGATTTCCGGTCTTCTACAGGACAAGGCCAAAAGATCTCTGATAATACTTCACATACACTGCCAGGTCCATAAGTGAAGCGACAAGGCCAAGCGATTGCTGATATTACTTCATTTGTTAAGTGGATTGGCTGCTTTCTTTCAAGCCAGAGGCAGACAAGGTTAAAACATAATTTTATCACAGCATCTATAATGGGAGTGTTTTGCATTTGGAGATGCAAGGGGGTGGGGGGTGGGGTTTGTTAGTAGCGAGAGAAATGAAACGGGCAGATGTATCCATCACTCCGACGGAGCCTCCTGGTGCCAACGCCGCCCAGTCGCACTCATCCAAAGACACGTTTTGTATCACACACATGTCCGTGCACCTCTGCCGCCTCTGGCTGAGCGGGTGTCGCTCCGTCAGTCAGCATGAAGGGCAGACCGGAGCGTGGTGGGATCAATCATTCTTCAGGACACAGTGGCAGTGTAAACCTTTGATAAAGAGTGTCGTTCACGGCGAAACCCCCGTCAAGGACTTATTAAAGGCCTGACACTATGTGATTAACGAGCACTCTGGTGCCGCCAAGCTGGGCCACTGTGGGGCCGAGAGGTAGGGGGTGAGCAGATGAAAAGGGGAACACAGCACTGAGCAGGAACACTAGAGTCATCCACATTCACACTTTATTGCATATAGATATATATACTTTATTGCACAGGTTCGTTCATTTGTTTGTTTATTTCGAGCATTTACAGAATACATGCAAATTCAAAATTTAAAAAAAAAAAAAATCATTCATCTACACTCGAAAAGGAGTGGGAAGAAAAACGTATTTAATCCCATCCCTATTCTCATCATCAGATAACATAATAATATTTTAAATATTCACTCCTGTCCTTTGACTTCAAGCCAGAACAATGAACAAAATAGAACACAGGTGTCAAACATGTGGCCCGGGGGCCAAATCTGGCCCGCCAAAGGTTCCATTCTGGCCCGCAGGATGAAAGAGCAAAAATTTACCTGAACAGTCCAGGTTGTCACAATCATTTTGGTTCAGGTTCCACATACAGACCAATGTGATCTCAAGTAAAAAAAAAATAACACAATAACCCATAAATAACGACAACTACAAATTTTCTTTGTGAAAAATTATGTGGAAAAAATTGAAGTGAAAAAAATAACATTACACTGTGAAACTATTTTACATTTACAAAACTATTCTTTCACAACAAAATGCAAATAAATACATAAATAAAAACAAAGATGAACAACCCCAAATGTGCAATTTTAACAGTATTCTGCCTATTACTAAATATTTTGTGCATTTATGGATCCACTGTGATCTGTAGTTGTGTTAATAATAAGAGATGGAATATTGTAGAAATTGTTCAAATTTTAGTTCCAAACTCCAAAATTTTAGCAATATTCTGCCTGTTACAAATGGTTATGCAACATTGTGTGTAATGTACATGTATAAATAATAAGTCGAGGTATGATTTTGTTAAAATTGCACAAATTTTTCAAATGAAATTTCTGTTTTTTCAGGTTATTCATATCTTTTTGTAAAATATAAATATTTTCATAATTTAATTGGGGAGGTTTGGGGGGGGGGGGGGACTTGGATTTTTCATTATTTATTGGTTATTAAGTCATTATTTTACTGGTATGGCCCGCTTGAGATCAAATTGGGCTAAATATGGCCCCTGAACCAAAATGAGTTTGACACCCCTGAAATAGAACAAAATAGGCCTATACCAAATTAGAATGAACTCATTTGACAGTATTTACATTGCATAACCAAAATGTGTATAAAAAAATAAAAAAAATAAAAAAAAAAATAGAAACAAAGTACATTCCTGGTGGTGTTACCACAGGTAACAGTTAACCGATAATAATTACATACCAACAATGGTAAAAACAAAAAGCTGCAATACCACAAGTGGTGTCAAACATGCAGCCCGGGGGCCAAATCCGGCCCGCAAAAGGGTCCAGTCCGGCCCTTGGGATGAATTACACAAAGATATCAACAATCCTTTTAGTTCAGGTTCCACATTCAGACCAATTCAATCTCCAGTGGGCAGGACCAGTAAAATACTTTCATAATAACATAGAAATAATGACAACTCCAAATGTTTCTCTTTGTAAATGTAAATATTTTCATATATTTACACTAAAACAAAGATTAATTTTGCAAAAAATGTGAATAACCTGAACAAGTATGAACAACCTGAAATGTCTTAAGAGAAGTAAGTACAATTTTAACAATATTCTGCCTGTTATTAAACGTTTTGTGTGTTTGTAGATCCGCTGTAATCTGTAAGTTATAATGTACATGTGTAAATGATAAACTGAGCCATAATATTGTTAAAATTACACTTATTTTTTTCAGTTTGTTCATGTTTCTCACATCTTTTGAAAGGATAGTTTGCAGATGTAAACCTTTTCCGAATGTTCATTTACTTTTTTTGCTCTAAAACACAGAAAAAAGTTTGGAGTTGACCTTATTTATATATTATTATGTTATTATTTTGTTGGTCCAGCCCACTGCAGACCAAATTTTGCTGAATGTGGCCCCTGAATTAAAATAAGTTTGACACCCCTTCTTTTTTGCACACAGCTATTTATGCTTAATGCAATCACACATACGCACACAGTTTAAAAAAAATAAAAATACTCATGCATATACTCAGTACAGGACTCTAAAATGCTGTTAACTCACACACATTAAACTGAAACAGCCTTTTTCAAGTAGATGCTTTTACGCATACCAAAATAAATGCAGTATTTTCTATACAGCTCTTTGATCCAGAAATCTTAAAAGGCTAAATATATAATATAAAATCAGACAGAAGATAAAACCTAGTGTGAAATATGAATGAGATATAATGAACACATCATCCTAGATTTTAGGGCGCCAGTTGAAAATGTTTTCATTGGCCAACCTTATTATGACCCGTACTTAAAGTTAAAGGCCGGTCTGGGGGTGTTGTTATACAGGGATAAAGTTTTTATTAGAAGGTAGAAGATTAGAGGTCACGGTGGAAGGTGGGTTAACAAACATGTGGATTTATATACAACAAACCACCATGAACGTTTGATGGATCCAGGGATACTTTTGTGGCAGTTCCAAAATATTTTTTTCTATATTTTTAACTTTTCTTAAGTGATTTATCACCATTTATTATAATATTATTCTCTGTATTTAGTGTTGTTTTCTTTTCCAATCAAAATCATATATTTTTCTGTATTTAACCCTGTAAAGTCTGAACCATTAAATCATTGATGGAAAATTCCAGTTCTTTGAAATTGGAGCCCTTATTGGTCCTTCTGAACAACCCCCCACCCCCCACCCCCCGCCAAAAAAAAAAAAAAGTTTTCAAATATCAATTTCCATGTATGAGTTTCTATTTTGTATCAATTTTGATACATCGGGTCTCGATGCTCAAATATTATAAATTTTGAACAAACAAAAACATAACACAAACATGTCGAGCAAATTGGTAATTCCAATTCCAAATGAACATAAACCCAGTGTGTCCATCCACTGTCATTGATCCAACTCCATGGGTTTTACTGGTGAATCAATGTTGTAGAAAATGACTGTTTCCACGGTAACTACAGAGTCTCTGAACGTCCAAATGGGTCATATCTGATGACCATGAAAAGACGACAAACTGTATTTTACACCAATTATTTCAACATATTGACAAATTTGGTGCGTCAGAAGTTATTAAACATTTTAGATCAGTAGGTTGTTTTGGTTGCCAGTGGCTGTTCTTCATGGGATATTCATGACATTACCTTGTATCAGCTACTATAACCTTCTCCTCCACTTTATGAAGACCTACCTTTAACCCATAAAGACCCAAACATCCACTTGCGACCATAATCACTACTGATATAAAATGTTTAATACCTGTTGATCCCCTAACCCTATCAATACATCTAAATAATTGGTGTAAAATACAGTTTTTCGTCTTTTCATGGTCATCAGATATGACCCATTTGGACGTTCAAAGGCTCTGTAGTTACCGTGGAAACACTGTTATCTTCTACATCATTGATTCGCCAGTAAAACCCATGGAGTTGGATCAATGACAGTGGATGGAGACACTTGATTCATCTTCAGTTACTGTGAAAATCCCTTTTTCTTCAGTTTTCTCTGTTTTTGATATATAATAAAACACAACTTTAATCTGAGCTTTTATGAACATCTACATGATCAGTACATTAATTATAGGAAAACGCCTGATTTTTCACTTCAAAAATGCAAAATACAGAGGATAATATCATAATAAATGGTGATAAATCACTTCAGAAAGGTTAAATTCATTTGGAAAATGCCACAAAATTGGCTCGGAGTCTTTATGGGTTAATTCCAACTATGTTTCTTTCCTTATGAAATGTTACGTCCTTTGCTGAATCCCGTTTTTTCATACTTTGAGTCAGAGAGAAATCTCAAAGATGGCTCCATCATATCCATCTCAGTCAAAAACACTGGGTTTGAACCAAGGTTATTATTGTTAATAAAAACTAACGACATGACGAAAACTTGAATTGTGAAAATATTTTCGATGACTGAAATAAATAAAAACTATAAGTAAAAGAAAAAAACAATAACTAACTGAAACTATATTGTGTGCTTACAAAGCTAACTAAAATGTATAAAAATTATGGATAAAATTCCCTTCGTTTTTGTCTTTGTCAATGTCGGATTAATATGAAATCAATTTATTTCCCTCAAGCAATTTTACCTGCACCATATGATATTTAACAATCGTCACTTCTCGTCATTTGTGGTTTAGAATCATCTTCTCGTCCTCACTCTACCTGGAAACATGGAGACTAAAGTTGGAAGAAAGCAGCAGAGTCCTGTCTGGGATTTATTTGAATACAACGGCGAAGAAGATAAAAGATACGACAAAACTAAAATTAATACTAAAACTAAGCATTTAGAGAAAAAAATTTAAACTAATAAAAACTAGTAAACCTGCTCTAAAAACGAATTAAAACTAACTGAATTAGAGAAAAAAAAGTCAAAACTAAATAAAACTAAACTAAAATGAAAAATAAAACTATTATAACCTTGGTTCAGAGGCTTCGTAGTTACCATGGAAACACCGTCATCCTCTACAACATTGATTCACCAGTAAAACCCATGGAGTTGGATCAATGACAGTGGATGGAAACACTTGATTTATCATCAGTTACTATAAAAATCACTTTTTCTTCTGTTTTCTCTGTTTTTGATATAATAAAACAACTTTAATCTGCGCTTTTATGAACATCTACATGATCAGTACATTAATTATAGGAAATGCCTGATTTTTCACCTAAAAAAAATGCAAAATACAGAGGATAATATCATAATAAATGGTGACAAATCACTTCAGAAAGGTTAAATTCATTTGGAAAATGCCACAAAATTGGCTCTGGGTCTTTATGGGTTAATTTCAACTATGTTCCTGTTGTGTCCTTTGCTGAATCCTGTTTTTTCATACTTTGATTCAGAGTGAAATCTCAAAGATGGCTCCATCATATCCATCTCAGTCAAAATGCTAATCATGCTAGCCGCTAATTGAACTAATGGCGTGCTATTTTATGTGGTGTAAATATACATGCTTATTATGCGTACAGATAAAACACCGATTAAAAGTGGCGTTTTATGTCAATTTTCTTGTGGCAAATAAATTCTCATGACTTTCAATGAACTAACTGGTCATACACTGTCTTTCAATCCCTGCCTCAAAATATTGTAAATTTTGCTTCCCCACCCTGTAGATAGACTGACACACCGCTCTACAGAGTTTAGTGAAGAATAACAGTGTCGTTTGTAGCGCCAGATACTGATGACAGGGAGAAACAGAGAAAGGAGAATCTGTCAATTCACAACGAATGCAAAGCTGGAAGAAAAATGGACAAAAAACCTTGACAAGAACAAAGGAACTCCTATAGAGATCGAAAGCATCCATTGTTTCTCCACAAGCCCCCCTCCCCCTTTCATTAGTAAACCACGCTGCAGTGTAATATTACGCATGATTTCTTACTTTGCCCTCAATGATTGAGATATAGAAATGGGTTAGAGGAATCTGAGAGACAAGATGATTGAGAGAGATGAGAGGCGAATCAAAGGAGATATGAGAGCTGAGATAGAGGAGGGGAGGATTTGCTGAAAGAAAGAGGTGTGAAAGAGAAAGATAGTACAGAGCAAGAAACAGATGGACAAATTGATGGTTCACTGGTCTGCATCACTGAGTAATGCTATCTGTCAGAACAGAGGTTCTGTCCCATAATTTACACCGCATAATACCCACTATTTTTTTTGTAGATACTCCTAAACCTATATTTATCCTTAAAATTTCATACTAATAAAGTGAAATTGTTGGTGTATGTCATTCAGCAGAGATGTATAAAGCTAATAATAAAAGGCATTTGACGGATTTTTTTTTTTTTTTTTATTTCCCAGCTGCCGAAGGAAAGGCAAGGGGTAGTGTTTTGGATTTGGTTTGTTTGTTTGTTAACACTTTAGCAGCAAAACTATTGGTTGAATTCATACCAAATTTGGTTCATAGATTGCCAGTGATGCAGAATAGATGTCATTACATTTTTGAAAAATAGGACAAAGTTTACATTTTTTCTGAATTTTTTTTTTTTTCCCTTATAATGGGCAAAATTTCACATCTGTAACAGCAAAACTATTGGTTGAATTCATACCAAATTTGGTTTATAGATTGCCAGTGATGCAGAATAGATGTCATTACATTTTTTGAAAAATAGGACAAAGTTTACATTTTTTATAATTTTTTTTTTGTTTGTTTGTTTTTCTTTGTTTTTCCCATTTACTTATAATGGGTGAAATTTCACATGTCTGTAGCAGCAAAACTATTGGTTGAATTCATACCAAATTTGGTTTATAGATTGCCAGTGATGCAGAATAGATGTCATTACATTTTTTGAAAAATAGGACAAAGTTTACATTTTTTCAGATTTTTTTTTTTTTCCTTATAATGGGCATAATTTCACATCTGTAACAGCAAAACTATTGGTTGAATTCATACTAAATTTGGTTCATAGATTGCCAGTGATGCAGAATAGATGTCATTACATTTTTTGAAAAATAGGTCAAAGTTTACATTTTTTATATTTTTTTTTTGTTTGTTTTTCTTTGTTTTTCCCATTTACTTATAATGGGTGAAATTTCACACGTCTGTAGCGGCAAAACTATTGGTTGAATTCATACCAAATTTGGTTTATAGATTGCCAGTGATGCAGAATAGATGTCAGTAGATTTTTTGAAAAATAGGTCAAAGTTCAAATTTTTTCTGAATTTTTTTTTTTTCCTTATAATGGGCAAAATTTCACGTCTGTAACAGCAAAACTATTGGTTGAATTCATACTAAATTTGGTTCATAGATTGCCAGTGATACAGAATAGATGTTATTACATTTTTTGAAAAATAGGTCAAAGTTTACATTTTCTATGAATTTTTTTTCTTTTTTTTTTCCTTTACTTATAATGGGCGAAATTCCACGTCTGTAGCAGCAAAACTATTGGTTGAATTCATACCAGATTGGGTTTACAGATTGCCAGTGACCCAGAATAGATGTTATACATGTTGGGAAAAGTAGGTCAAAGTTAAAATTTCTTATGAATTTTTAAATTTTTTTTTTTTTTTCTCCCATTTACCTTTAAGGAGCAAAATGTCAAATGTCTTTAAAACATCAGTTTTGTTTCAATTTACTTCAGAGTTGACATATATATAGAGGCAATTGATATGCTGACATCAGCTCATGCATAGACATGATGACATCAGCTGGATCGATGCCAAAATAAGTTACAATACGTGTGAGGCCCGGGGTTTGTTGTGCCTGGCAACACTTGTTATAATGACATTGATTTAAAAGTATAGCAACTAAGTAAATGTGGTATCATGAATTACGTACAGATAACACGCCACGTACGCATTATAAGCTTTCAGCGTGTATATTTATGCTGTGTAAAATAGCACGCCATTAGTTCAATTAGCAGCTCGCGCGATTAGCAGTTAGGGTTAGGTTTAGGGTTAGTGATTAGCACGATTAGTAGCTAGCCCGATTAGCAGTTAGCACAATTAGCAGGTTGTGCATTGACACGCCATCAAGTAAACAAATACCGAAAGGATGAAAATGCGTACTTATAGCACGCCAAATACAATAAACTGGCGTCACATACAACGCAATTTCATGAGATCAGTCTGACTAATTGGTTGCTTGCTCATTTTAGTTCTGCAGAAAACCTTCTTGAGTAGCGGTGTCACACTCATTAAAGTTTCGGGGCCACATTCAGCCCAGTATGATCTGAAGTGGGCAGGACCATTAAAATAATCACACAATAACATACAAATAATGTCAAATCCAAACTTTTTATGTGTAACTTCTATGTTTTAGAGTGAAAAAAGTAAAATTACATGATGAAACTATTATGTACAGGGTGGGTAAGCAAAATTTATAATATTTTGAGGCAGGGATTGAAAGACAGTGTATGACCAATTAGTTTATTGAAAGTCATGAGAATTTATTTGCCACAAGAAAATGTACATAATAGAAAATGTTTTTATTCTATGTGTCCTCCTTCTTTCTCAATAACTGCCTTCACATGCTTCCTGAAACTTGCACAAGTGTTCCTCAAATATTCGGTTGACACCTTCTCCCATTCTTCTTTAATAGTATCTTTAAGAAAGTCGACATTGCTGTGTGATGTTCTATTGGTAGCATGTTCTAAAACGCCCCAAATAGTAGAATCCAGAGGGTTTAGATCTGGGCTAGAAGGCGGCCATAAACATGATTCCCAAAAATTGCTAAAGTTGGATTTGTTGCTGTTGTCAACAAGTGTTTTGGTGTTCTTGTGTAAGATTTTAACTTCAAATCATATTTTACTGCATTTCTAACGGTCTTGTTGTCTACCTCAAGTTCAATTGCCATTTTCTCATGGATTTGGTTGGATCCTTTAGGATTTTGGATTTGAGAGCTTTAATAAAAGCTTTGGTACGTTTTTTGTTGCTTCCTCCACTTCCAGACTTTCTCGTAATAGTTTTGCTCATAGTCATTCTCTTCTTTACATTATAAACAGTCTTTATGGACACTCCAACTATTTTTGAAATCTCCTTTGGTGTGACGAGTGCATTCAGCAAATCACACACACTTTGACGTTTGCTTTCCTGATTACTCATGTGGGCAAAAGTTTCTGAAAAGGTATGGATAATAGTGTTAGGTATGATTATGACATCAATATATGTTTGGTTTCAAAACAATTGACGTAGTGCCTGCTGAGAAAAAACAACTAAATGTTCATTTTAAATTTTGCTTCCCCACCCTGTACATTATGAAAAAAATGTGAATTTCATGAACCTGGAATTTGCCTGGCACCGCTTGTTTATATTTTGCTTCCTGCCTCAAGAGGGGCATCCACTCATTCTATAAATCCCCACTTCATTGTACAAAAAGTGCGCAGCCCGTATATAATACATACTGAAAACGTCCACCGGTCTTATCTGTGCTGTATAAGCGGAGTTACACTGGTAGAGTGAATGTGTTCAGAAGGAGGCTATATGTACCAACATGGTTCAGTGGTAGTGCAGCTGCAGCCTGTCATCCCTGTAGGCCGCTCACATTTGTAGCTTTTCTACCCACGTTGGCTGCCTTATCAGAATACATGAAACATGACAGGACCTGCATCGTTATCTGGCCCTTTCGCTGATATGATGTACTGTATGTGGCATGGACTGTATTTGTGGTGGGAATCTGCAGGTGAGTAGAACGGCATTGCCTGTGAAAACGAACAGGCTGCACATCCACGTGAACACACTATAAGAAATGCACATATACCTGCATTTGAACATGCATACATACATTTACAAAGACCCCGCAGTGACAAACACACCTGCTTATGTATTCTTGGGTGAGTGCTATGTCTCTAGAGGTTATATATTTCCAACCAGTCTTCTCTGCTACAGTATTGTTTTATACTTTGCAGGAAGTGCCTGTTGGGCATGTGCGTTGTTTGGTAGCGAGGTGAAATGAGCTGCTTTATGAGTTATTAATGAAGCAGCCTTTGCATGAAGCTCTATATTCTGTAGATCAACAAAACAAAAGTCGATACTGCAGCTTTAACAACACATATGGAATGCAACCCTATCTCTTCTGACAGATGTTAGGGAGGCACCGATACCAGTATTGGGTATCGGGTCCGATACTCAGTTTGTGTACTTCTACTTGTACTCGTAAAAGTACTCAAATACAACCACACCAATAGCACTTACGACAGTGTGACATTCGCAGTTAAGTCCAGCAGGTACGCGGCAGAGGAGTAATGTCAGCAGTGTGGAGATTTTTCAAAATAAATGACGGAGACAAAAGTAACATTAAAGACACAAGTCGCTTTTCCATTGACCCTCAAATTGCGCAAATATAACTTGCGCATAAAAATTTACCCAATGGAGAAACGACAATTGCGCCAAAAGTCTCATTTTTCGATTAAAAGTTTTTGCGCTGGCAAGAGGGGGTTTTTCAGGTGTAGCGCAAATGGTACATCGCACAAAACTGCAATTGAAAGACCTTTTTTCGCAACTAGAGTCAGGTGAATTTAAAAAAATGGATGCTGACGTACGTTACAACAAGCGAAGAAGAAGAAGAAGAAACATGTCATGGTATCTGTGGACACACCAGGAAACTTAATGATTTTTTAATTTAGTAGAAGATAGAGGGGTAATATATAATAATAATAATGAATATATCTGTAAATCAACACCATATTTACGTTCGTTGCCATGTTTATGGAATGACTTCTCATGTCATCTTGCGATAATAAATCCACAGATCATCGCATTTGTGATTTAATGGAAAAACCAACATTACGCACTTCTTTTTTTTTTGACATGTAGTAAATATCAATACATTTTTGCTCAGATGTCCAATGGTAAAGCGACTACAGACGAATACGAACGGAGTGTTCTGTCCGTCCTCTGCGTACATTCCATTCATTTTCCAGGTGCTCGCGGTTGCGTACCCAGACAGAGAATACCACCGAGAACCGTGAAGATAGTGGATCTTTTCAAAGAGCGACTGTGAGAGTTAGTGAAAAACTACTGATATATTTATGACAACTACCCTTACATTTATGCATTTGGCCTAGGGATGCACCGATACCAATATCCAGTATCGGGTCCGATACTCAGTGTGTGTACTTGTACTTGTACTGATAAAAGTACTTACTGACATTTGCAGTTAAGTGCAGCAGGTACGTGGCAGAGGAGTAATGTCAGCAGTGTAGAGATTTTTCCAAAAAAATTGACGGACAAGGTTATTATCGTTAACGAAAACTAACGAAATGACAAAAACTAGAACTGAAAAAACATTTTCCTTGACTGAAATAAATAAAAACTATAATTAAAAGAAAAAAAGAAAAAAAAAACTAACTGAAACTGTATTGTGTGCTTACAAAACAAACTAAAACATATAAAAATTATGGATAAAATTCCCTAACGTTTTTGTCTTTGTCAATGTCAGATTGATATGAAAGTGATTTTTTTTCGCTCTAGCAATTTTAGCTAGCGGCACCATATGACACTTCATGGTCCGTCACTTCTCGTCACTTGTCGTTTAGTTGTCTTCTGGTCCCCACTCTACCTGGAAACATGGAGACTAAAGTTGGGAGAAAGCAGCAGAGTCCTGTCTGGGATTTATGTGAATACGACGGAGAAGAAGAGAAAAGATATAAAGTAACTAAAACTAAACTAAAACTAAGCATTTAGAAAATAACGAAAACTAACAAAAACTAGCAAACCAGCTCTAAAAACTAATTAAAACTAACTGAATTAAAGAAAAAAAGTCAAAACCAAATAAAACTAAACTATAATGAAAAATCCAAAACGATTATAACCTTGATGACAACAACAATAAAGCACATTTTCAAAAGGAACTAAGAACTGTAATGGTATTATTAAGAACTCATATCGGTACTCGGTATCGGCAAGTACTCAAATGTAAGTACTTGTACTCAGTCTGGAAAAAAGTGGTATTGGTGCATCCTTAACAGATGTAATATACAATATGTATTTAGGCTTACATCGGTGTCTCTGTAAAGGATTGTGGGTAACATAATACAAGTGGAAAGAGCTGATCTCGTAAGTTCAGATTCATTCGCATTCAGCTTTATTAAAAGTTTACACTTTTTGCCCTGAAGTAAGTTTTGTTTCATTTTATTCCAAATAAATAATGCAATAATATAAGATCACAAGTACTGACAGCTCAGCAAAATTTTGTGTTCTCAACCTGGAGACAAATAGAGAGAGTTCATATAGTTTCCTTTCAATTTATTATTAGTTCTGTGGTAATCGAGAACCAAATGTGAAGAGTCTTTAATGGCTTACAGCACAATAAAAAAATACAACGCTCAAAACACAAAAATGTATGACCTCCAACTAAAAAAGCAGTCGAGTGGTTCCACCTCAAAAAGGTCTATTATTAATTGTGTTACTGTTGTATTAATTTTATGGATCATTTGCTAGAGGAGGATTTTGACAACAATGATACTTACCATCTAAGCGGAACAGGAGTGGCATCATCATCTTTTTTTTTTTTTTTTTTTTTTCCGGGGCCTTAAATTACCATAGCTTATAACTGCAGTGTTTTCATGAGCTAATCAAAAAGCACGTTTTTTTTATGATTACATTAGCAAGTCTTTCAGACGACACAATTACACAGTAGAATGAGTTTGGATTAATGCAATAAAACAAGAAGATAAGCAGAGGTCAAGTAAACAGATTATGAGTTTGCAGATCTGAAAAAGCTTGTCAGTCTTATCACTGGAAAATAATGTGTAAGTAGGAGAGAAGGTAATGCAGTTTGGACCTAAGGTATGATGTGTCAAATTTATTTAAATGGGTCATATTTTGCTAAACCCACTTTTATTAGTGTTTGGTTTATTTATTACCTTCACCAGGAGGTATTGTGATCACTTTGCTTTGTGTGTTTGTGTGTTTGTTTATTTGTTTGTTAGCAACTTGACGGGAAAACCACAGGGTGGGGAAGCAAAATTTACAATGAACATTTAGTTGTTTTTTCTCAGCAGGCACTACGTCAATTGTTTTGAAACCAAACATATATTGATGTCATAATCATACCTAACACTATTATCCATACCTTTTCAGAAACTTTTGCCCATATGAGTAATCAGGAAAGCAAACGTCAAAGAGTGTGTGATTTGCTGAATGCACTCGTCACACCAAAGGAGATTTCAAAAATAGTTGGAGTGTCCATAAAGACTGTTTATAATGGAAAGAAGAGAATGACTATGAGCAAAACTATTAGGAGAAAGTCTGGAAGATACTATTAAAGAAGAATGGGAGAAGTTGTCACCCGAATATTTGAGGAACACTTGCGCAACTTTCAGCAAGCGTGTGAAGGCAGTTATTGAGAAAGAAGGAGGACACATAGAATAAAAACATTTTCTATTATGTCAGTTTTCTTGTGGCAAATAAATTCTCATGACTTTCAATAAACTAATTGGTCATACACTGTCTTTCAATCCCTGCCTCAAAATATTGTAAATTTTGCTTCCCCACCCTGTATTCCAACCATCTCTACCAAATTTTACCCACAGATAGGCCAAGGCCCTGGGACAGACCCATTAAATTTTGGGCCGAGTAGGCCAAAGTTCAAGGTCACAGCAAGGTCACAAAATCTACAATTTTCCTATCTGTCATCATTGAGCAATTTTCAAAAATTCATTAAAAAAAATTCAAAACAACTCCGATTAGCCTCCAATTTGATCCACCTGTAGCTTATAACGATATCTTGTATCTGGCACAAAATTGTCCACATCCACTGTGGAATGTGGACTCTGGACATTTGAATTTAACATTGAAAATCCCATTTACGACACATTTTTCATTATAACTCAACAAATATTGATTGGAATTTAATATAATTTGACATACACATGACTGGTACCAAGCTTCAACTTTGTACGAAATATCGTTCCGCTCCATTTCTCTTCCGTTACGCTCTGTTGACTTTTGTTATTTTTTATGCACCATTTTCATTTAAAAAGAAATAGTTAATCCACACATGCTCACCGTTCGGGGTGCTTGGTGGAGGTTTGCGTTCTCGGAATACTTGTTTGTGTATTTGGACCCTAATAGTTCATAAAGTTTGAATTTGAACCCTCCAGGTGCTGCAAAGCTATCTTAATATTCATTTTGGCAAAAATCGAGTGGATCTCTACAACCTATTTTAATTCCTGTTTAATTTGTTACGTCACGACATGTGCACATAGAAGGTCAAGACTTCCAACGAACATTTCTCAAAGTATGACATATTTGTTTGTCAGCAGCAGTGGTTGTAGTAAAAACTGAAAATATGTCCAAACTTTGAGCCGATTACCTAAAATATTCAGTTGTTGGTTGAATGAGACAGAGCAACACAGGTCATGAAGTGGCTCATTTGCATTTAAAGGGCCAGCGCTCAAAACCACCTTTCTGGTGTCATTAATCAGAAATAGGGTTGAAGATGGACCTGTGGAGTTGAATTACTGAAGAATTCAGACCCAAGCAGAGCATTTACAGTTTATGTAGACCACAGGGAAATGTTTTTAAATGTATAATTCCATTTAAGAAAGCAAAATATCACTCCTTTAAAAAAAAAAATAAATATATATATATATATATATATATATATATATATATATATATATATATATATATATATAAAATATTATGTGTACACTCATGCAGTAATTTGTCTTATACTAGTAGTGTCGATATTTTTCAAAAATATAGCATAAACAACAATGAAAAACTCGTAGACTGTAACCTGTGAATGACATGGATAATACGAGAAGTTAATTTACCTTAACCCCTTATAGGTCACTCATAGAAATACTTTGAAATTCAAAATTAAAAAAAAAAAAAAAAAAAAAAAAAGAATTACTTTTGTGAAATATTAAAAAAAAAAAAATTTGTCATGTAGAAAATCAAGGTTAATGAAGTTACCATATTTGGTTCTTTGCCCTTAAGTGGGGGTTCCAGAAGGGTAAGGGTACAGAAGTGGAAACAAGTGCAGAAGGAGATAGAGGAGGGTATGGGGTAGGGAGGTGCTAGGACAGGAGGTGGGTCTTCAAATGCTTCTCTCCATATGACCTGTGTTTGATGTTTCAGGTTCAAGTTCATGTAAAGTAACAGTAGATGTGTGTACATTTGACTGGGACACCATTTTGTTCTAATCTCCTTATTTTCCCTGTCGACAAAATATGCATAAACCAATTATGTAGTGGTGTATTTCCCTGCAGAGATACTGCCCTTTGCCTGTATTATCTTCTTTCTGTCCTGTTTTACTGCATTCTGAATGTTTCTACATCGCATAATTTAATGCTGTGAGTGTACCCTCAGTGAGTAACAGAACTAAGCAGAGTGTGTGGGCGGGACTATGACAGTGTCGCAACGCTGTTTACATGGTTACGGTCTTTCTCTGCACTACCCTTAACATGTGGCAGATTATGGACTATGTGTTTGAGGGGCAAATGTGGCCCAAATCTGATTTTTTTTTTTGGCCATGTTACTGATCTTATCTGTTAAAGACAGTTCGAACAGCACAAATTCGATCTTTTTCAAATCTGACCCAGGCCACTTTCATATGTGGTCTGAAATCCAATACATATCAGATATTTTGTAACGGCCAGGTCACATTTATCCGACCTTTATGTCGTTGAAATGTGACAAGGCAAGTTTATTTATATAGCACATTTCAGCAACAAGGCAATTCAAGGTGCTTCACACAGGACATTGAAATACAATGACAGGGAAATAGAAACACATTTAAAACATTATAAAAGAAACACGTAAAAGGTGATTAAAAACCAGCAAGTAAGAAAACAACACATAAAATCCAAAAATATAAAAACACACACATATTAAAGTAAGAGTTGCAGTGCAGAGTTTTGAAGGAGAATATAAAATTTAAAGTCAAAAGCCTTTTAGTCAAAGGCAGCAGAGAACAGGTGAGTCTTTAACCTGGACTTAAAAGAACTCAAACTCTCAGCAAACCTGATATTTTCTGGTAGTTTGTTCCAGATATACACAGCATAGAAGCTGAACGCTGATTCTCCATGTTTAGTTCTGACTTTTGGAACACAGAGTGGACCTGGACCAGACAACCTGAGTGGTCTGGATGGTTCATACTGGACTAGAAGGTCTCTGATGTATTTTGGGCCCAAACCATTCAGTGCTTTATATGCTAGTAAGAGAATTTTAAAGTCTATTCTCTGAGAGACAGGGAGCCAGTGTAGAGGCAAACGTCACAACTCTGTGTCCCAGGACAAGAAATGGCAGGAAAAAAGTCAAAATAAAGAGGATAATATTACAAAAAATGGTGATAAATCGCTTAAGATATATATAAATATAGAGAGAAATTCATTTGGGAACTGCCACAAAAGTACCACTGGGTCTTTATGGGTTATCAGCTTCCGTGCATAACTGCTGTGGACAGTGTTCCCACTGCACAGCAAACATCTAAATCTTACTAAGTGTATTTTTCTCATTTCTAGTCAAAATATCTCATCACACTTAAAATAAGACATAATCACCTAAAGAGTAACTTTTCAGTGAGCTATAAGAACTGCTTTTGAGACAATAGATCTTGAAAATCTTATTTCAAGAAATCTTACCAAGATAATTTTCACTTGTTCCATTGGCAATTTTTTTTTTTTTTTTGCTTAATTCAAGATTTTTTTTTTTTTAATTCAAGCAAAAAAAATCTGCCAATGGAACAAGTGAAAATTATATTGTTAAGATTTCTTGAAATAAGATTTTCCAGATCTATTGTTCTTATATCTCACTGAAAAGTTACTCTTTAGGTGATTATGTCTTATTTTAAGTGTGATGAGATATTTGGACTAGAAATGAGGAAAATACACTTGGTAAGATTTAGATTTTGCAGTGTGAGGACAAAATGTGAAATTTGTGTGATTTGAGAACAAAGAAGGAACCAAGATCATAAACATCAACTGAAAAATCCTCATAGTATTTTTATTTGTTACCTTTAGTAATAGATCGCAGCTGGATGAAGGTGATATTTACTGCATTGAAACCAAAATTTCTAGACGCATTTATTAATTGAAAACACCAACCTACTTATTTCTCCTGTTTGCAGAATCAGTGAAGGCCTTTTTTTAGTTTTACTGTTCACTATACCAGTGCCATCATAACTCAGTCATTGCTTCTTTTCCCTCGGAGACAAATACAAGATATTGTGTGTCTAGAACAGCGCTTTGATTGATCTGATCGATAGCTCATATGTTCCAAGGTAGTTTTAAAATTGACTGCACAGCTCTGTGGAGGGGAGCCAACAACGGCAATGAAAGTTTGACCGAGCAGATGTTTGTTTCGAGTATTTGAACAAGATAAGTTGAATGATCGACACCTGATTTGTGTGTGTGATCCGAGTGGATTCTTCTGTGTCTTTGTACACGAGCGCTCAGACTTTGCCATCCAAGAAGGCAGAAAATTCGCAACAGCACAGTGAGCTCTCTCAGACTCGGGGATTTTCTCCGGCTGGTTTGTGCTCTGTTCTGCACCTCAGCTTTTACTGTTATTGGGTGCAATGTTCTGGCCCGAGATTGCTGGGGTGGGGGTGGGGGCTTCCACAGTAGACAGTGAACAAGTGAGTATACGTGTTGTGTTTCGGTACATTTTATAAGAATCGGTCGGCGAGTGTCCCGGCCAGAAGCGATGGCAGCAGATCGATCTTCCACAGATCTTCAGTCGTCTTCCTCTAAAGGCAGACCGTCGGACTCTGCAGGAAGGGAGAAGATGGAAACGGAGGGGATGGCTGCCCCCAGGTGCGACTGAAAGATGCTTTCTCGTACCGAACACCGGAGGATTAGCTGAGAAAGCCTTTTCCTTCCTGCTGGTGTTTTGTCTGAATGCAAGCTCTTAATACTAACCCACAAGGACAGCCTGAAAGAATCATTATGTGGTGACCCAGATCTAGACGAAGGACTTTGTGTCTTGTCTTTTCATTATGTATGTTTGTTGATATGGAGAGCTGCGTGCATTCAAAAAGCGCCTCTGCATTCAGTTAAATACCGAGTGTTTAAGGGTGACAGGCTTCCTCTTTTCTTTGATGCAGTTTGTTTAAACCAGGGGTGTCAAACTCATTTTGGTTCAGGGGCCATATTTAGCCCAATTTGAGCTCAAGTGGGCCAGACCAGTAAAATAATGACTTTTTGGCACACTTGTGGAATAATGTCAAAAAATTTTTCATACAGTTTGTTTTTAATTCTTCTACACTTTTCTATTTCATCAACTTGAGCCGTAAATAAAAATACCAAATAGTCAACAACTGTCACATTTTTTAACCCTTTAAATGCCGTGTTTGTATTGTAAACAAACCATTTTTTTTGGATGCAAAAAACACAAAAAAATAATTTTTTTCAATATACTACATAAAAAGTGGATCACATATTACTTGATTTTTGCAGCCTGGCATACGTCAATGATTAACAGCAACATCAGTTAATTTGCATTATTATTTTTGGCACTAGGTCAAATGTTCAAAAATACTAGCATCTGTTACCAAGTGTGCCAAAAATGCACACCTATAAATCAAACTATTAAATATTATATATTGATTGATTTTTCTGCTCTAAGTTGATTTTATTTTTGTAAATCAAGTTCAGCCCTAATCATACATATCAAATGGAAGAAATAGTGCGTTTTAGGCACACTTGGGAGACAGATGCTAGTCTTGTAATTTTCTTTTGTTTAAAATGTGCAAATTTTAGTTGGTGGCCAGAATTTTAAAGATCATGCAAAAATGAACAACTTTCGATTTCTAACCTTATTTCAATTGTGAAAAATAGTATGAAGTTTTTTAACACGAAGTGCAAAGTGTGCCTAAAAAGCGCACCTGGATACCGGAGGGTTAATAACCTATAAATAATGACAAATCCAAGTTTTTCTTTTTGTTTTAGTACAAAAAACCCCCAATTAAATTATGAAAATATTTAAATTTTACAAAAAAGATGTGAATAACCTGAAAAAACAGAAATTTCATTTGAAAAAATTTGTGCAATTTTAACAATATTATGTCCCGACTTATTATTTATACATGTACATTTACACAGAATGTTAAATTAGCATTTGGTAACAGGCAAAATATTGCTACAATTTTGGAGTTTGGAACTAAAATTTGGACAATTTCTACAATATTCCATCTCTTATTATTAACACAACTACAGATCACAGTCCATCCATAAATGCACCAATCATTTAGTAACAGGCAGAATATTGTTAAAATTGCACATGTCGGGTTGTTCATCTTTGTTTTTATTTATGTATTTATTTGCATTTTATTGCGAAAGAATAGTTGTGTAAATGTAAATATTTTCACAGTGCAATGTAATTTTTTTCACTTAAATTTTTTCCACATAATTTTTCGCAAAGAAAATTTGTACTTGTCATTATTTATGGGTTATTGTGTTGTTATTTTTACTGGAGATCACATTGGTCTGTATGTGGAACCTGAACCAAAATTCAAAAAGCGCCTCTGCATTCAGTTAAATACCAAGTGTTTAAGGGTGACAGGCTTCCTCTTTTCTTTGACGCAGTTTGTTTAAACCAGGGGTGTCAAACTCACTTTAGTTCAGGGGCCATATTCAGCCCAATTTGAGCTCAAGCGGGCCAGACCAGTAAAATAATGACTTAATAACCTATAAATAATGACAAATCCAAGTTTTTGTTTTTGTTTTAGTACAAAAACCCCAATTTGATTATGAAGATATTTGCATTTTACAAAAAAGATGTGAATAACCTGAAAAAATTGAAATTTCATTTGAAAAAATTAGTGCAATTTCAACAATGTTATACCTCGACTTATTATTAATACATGTACATTTATACACAATGTTACATAAACATTTGGTACCAGGAAGAATATTGTTAAAATTTTGGAGTTTGGAACTAAAATTTGAGCAATTTCTACAATATTCCATCTCTTATTATTATTAACACAACTACAGATCACAGTGGATCCATAAATGCACCAAACATTTAGTAACAGGCAGAATATTGTTAAAATTGCACATTTCAGGTTGTTCATCTTTGTTTTTATTTATGTATTTATTTGCATTTTATTGCGAAAGAATAGTTTTGTAAATGTAAATATTTTCACAGTGATTTGTCGTTGTCATTATTTATGGGTTATTGTGTTGTTATTTTTACTGGAGATCACATTGTTCTGTATGTGGAACCTGAACCAAAAGGATTTAGACAACCTTGACTGTTCAGGTTCATTCTTGCACTTTCATCCCACGTCCCAGAATGGAACCTTTGGCGGGCTGGATTTGGCCCCCGGACCACATGTTTGTCACCTGTGGTTTAAACGGTTGGCCAGTTTCATCTCATTTCCTGTTAACTTGATCCAGACAGTATTTGTCATTGCTTGTAGATAAACTGACAAAACAATTGTCTCCTTTCCATTCAAGCTCGATACAACCACGCCGCTATATTGTTATCCGCCCTTTATTCAGTTAATGTAATTACCTGCCATTTGCCAACCTATTTGTGTTAGATATTGGATACTCGGTGTTGAAATGCCTATAGCTATTTTGTTAATCAAGCCGCACATTATTACATTAATTGGTTCTGATTAAGTGGTTAATTAATGGATGGCGCCCCAGTTGAGCGCAGCCTCGCGTGAGGGCGGAGTCCGATGCAAATGGAGACATCAAGAAATTAGAATAAACGAGTTTGTTTGTGAGACGGAGAAGGAAAACATGAGGGAGCCCAGCATTAAATTCAATTGAGCGGAGCCTGTCGATAGCCGAGCAGGGGGGCTATTTATTCAAGTGCCATCGTATAGTATCCTTGTCACCCTCGCAGATTTGATGAATGAAAAGCCGAGAAACAGAGGGAATAGAAGAAAACGGCGAGTACGGGGGTAGAAAGTGTCGAAAAGAAAGTAGAAAGAGCATTTTGAGCGAGCGAGATGATTTACAGCGTCCAAGTTTTCCTTCAGAAACAGTTTAGAAAAGCAGTTAGAAGTACAGACAACAGTTTACAGAATGCTTGGTGTCAAAGGGGCCAAATTTGATCTGAAGTGGGTCAGACCAGTGAAATAATACCATAATAATATAGAAATAATGACAACTTCAAACTTTCTTCTATGTTTTAGAGCGAAAAAAGTACAATTATGTGATGAAAATATTAACATCTACCAACTATCCTTTAAAACAATGTAAATAACATGAACAAACTGAAATTTTTTAAGAAAACTAAATGCAATTTTAACAATATTATGTCTCTGTTTATCATTTACACAAACTTGCAGATCACAGTGTATCTACAAATGTACAAAATACTGAATAACAGGCAGAATATTGTTAAAATTACACTTCAGACATTTCAAAATGTTCATATTTCTTCAGGTTATTCACGTTTCTGTGAAATGGTAGTTTGTTTTAGTGTAAATACAGGAAAATGTTTACATTTACAAAGAGAAAAATGTGGAGTTGTGAGTATTTATAGGTTATTCTGATAGTATTTTACTGATCCAATCCACTTGAGATTCAATTGGTCTGTATGTGGAACCTGATCTAAAATGATTAATATCTTTAGTGTAATTTTTGCATTTCACAAATTTATCCCACGGGCAAGACCGGACCTTTTGGTGGGCCGGATGTTTGAGACCTCAGATTTAGAGAATGCTTGGTCTAGAGCAGGAGCGTTAGGTGTTAGGTTTCACTTTCGTTTCACCCCAGCGTGAGTTACGCTAGTTATGAACCGCACACCTATGTATACAACTACTGCCCCCCCCCCCCCCCCCCCCCCCCATGTTTTGCAGTTAAAAACAAAACGAGCTGTTGTTCTGAAATGCTGTGTCTATCCATAGATGTCCTGGTAAGCAAGTAGAGTTTTAGAGCATTTTTGTAAGAAAGAAAGAAAGAAAGAAATACACATTTTAAAGGATATCGTCAGATTATCGTAATCGGGAAATTTTTAAAAATAATCATCTTTTTTCTTTTTTTTTTCCCATATCGCCCACCCCTAAGCCATTGCCTCATCTTTTACAGTGGGCACTGGTTGTAAATGCCATTCTTTGGGGATTTGCCTAAAAACACTCCTTCTAGGAATAACCCAGCCTTTGCATGTGGCTTGTTTTCTAAATACGACATCTTCATTTTATCATCAGATTTCCAACAGTTGTAATGAAAAGAGGTTTTGCCGCGTTTAGAATAATCACACATCTGCACTTCATCATCAAATCCGGAGTTTACTTAAAAAATGCTGGAGTGCTCATCCACACTCATGCATCCTACACATACCATTGTACGGCCTTATCTCTGCTGTGATACACAACATTCAGATGGTTTACAGCACCAGCTAATCTGTCTTAATCTTCTGCTTCTTAGCTCATTTTATTCCCAGCTGTCCGAATGACTTGAGGGCAGAGTTGGAACAGACATCTGAGGCTGCAGTCGAGGATTCCTGTGCCATTGTACAACATTGGCGAATAGAGATTAAATCACTCAAGGCCCCAATTGAAATGCCAAATACCATGATCACTTCTTTTTAAAAAACTGTTTTGATAAATTGTGCAGCTGGATGTTAGTATGTGTGTGGCTGTGCTTTGACTAGATAGTCCATGTCCTTTCACAGTGGGAATCGGTGGGAGGAAGCCAGCTACAGAAAAGTTACCCCTGTTTTACAATTTGTTTTTCTTGATGCAAGGCTTTTTTAGCTGCACTGAAGTCATTTGGTGCTGCACAAACATTTACTAAGCATTAAAAGGTTTAATTTTTGTATAGTCTAAAAAAAACCCACACAAAAATCATCTCTTGTTCAATGTTTTTCCAGTGTTTTTGTACTCAGTTGCTGTAAAAAACAGAAAAAAGACAATTGTAACAAAAGGGAAATTAGTCGTTTGATTTTTGTCTTTTTTTTTTCAGGACGCTGATGCTTTAACCCATAAAGACTCAGCGCTACTTTTGTGTCAGTACCCAAATGAATTTTTCTCTCCATTTAATCTTTCTTAAGTGGTTTGTCACCATTTATCATAATATTATTGTCTGTATTTTGCCTTTTTTCAGTGAAAATCATGTATTTTTCTATAATTAATTCACAGATCATGTAGATGTTCACAAAAACTCAGATTAAAGTTGGTAGTTATAATATCAGAAACAGAGAAAACTGAAGAAAAAGTGACTTTTTCAACAAAATCTATCATTAACTGAACACAAAACAAGTGTATCCATCCACTGTCATTGATCGGACTCTGTGGGTTTTACTGGTGAATCAATGAGCCTGTTCCCATGACCATAAAAGTCCGATATCTGGGAGTAATTGGATAATTGTAATAATCAGATCTAACGCATTTACATGCACTTAAGAAATGCAATAATCAGAAGACCCTGGTTTAGACGCTACGGTCCACTATCGGAATTCTTTCAGAGTACGTATGTAGACTTAAACTTCCTGTTGTCTTCCGCTCACGTTTGTATCAATGTAACTTCCGTTCTCTACTATTTTTAATTATTGTGTTAACACATGCGCAGATGTAAGAGAACGAAATATATCAGATTAACCTGTATATATGCGTAAAGACATCGGAGTATTGGGGAGAAATCTAGGTGTGTTAATCTGATTTCTGATAATCAGATTACTGCTGTTATCAGATAAAGCCTATCAGATTATCCTCTTTACATGATTACTTTAATAATCTGATAACTCTAGAAATCGGATAAAAATCGGAATATTGGTGTACATGTAAATGGAGTCACTGTTGTAGAAGATGACGGTGTTTCCGTGTTCACTATGGAGCCTCTGAACGTCCAAAGATCAAATTAAAGTTGAGGTTTATTATGTCAGAAACAGAGAAAACTGAAGAAAAAATGACTTTTTTTTTAAGGAAAATATCAATAACTGAACATATAAACAAGTGTCTCCATCCACTGTCATTGATCCAACTCCATGGGTTTTACTGGCGAATCAGTGTTGTAGAAGATGACGGTGTTTGGACGTTCAGTATGTAGCCACTGAACATCCAAATTTTAGATTAAAGTTGAAGTTTATTATGTCAGAAACAGAGAAAACTGAAGAAAAACTGACTTTGTTTGAGGAAAATATCAATAACTGAACATATAAACAAGTGTCTCCATCCACTGTCATTGATCCAACTCCATGGGTTTTACTGGCAAATCAATGTTGTAGAAGATGACGGTGTTTGGACGTTCAATATGTAGCCACTGAACATCCAAATTTTAGAAAAAAGTTGAAGTTTATTATGTCAGAAACAGAGAAAACTGAAGAAAAAATGACTTTTTTTTGAGGAAAACATCAATAACTCAACATATAAACAAGTGTCTCCATCCACTGTCATTGATCCAACTCCATGGGTTTTACTGGCGAATCAGTGTTGTAGAAGATGACGGTGTTTCCATGGTAACTACGGGGCCTCTGAACGTCCAAATGGGTCATCTCTTTTTTTTTTATTATTATTTTTTATGATCATTTTTTAAAATTTATTTTTACTGTGCATCTCCAAAAGTACAATACAAAAGGAAAGAAATTCACATTTTAACATTTTATGATACAAGATTTTGTGACACAAAAAGTATACCCCCCCCCCCCCCCCCCAAATAAATAAATAAATAAATAAAGCAATGGCAACCCCCATACCAACCCAACCTGGATCTCAAAATAAAAAAAAACACTAATAAAAACAAATACATGTATATAGATGATGAAAGACAATATACTTTACAGATATAAACAGATAGGTCCAAATGGGTCATATTTGATGACCATGAAAATATGACAAACTGTATTTTACACCAATTATTTACATGTATTGATAGGATTAGTGGATCAACAGGCTGAGTCAGAAAAAGCATTGTGGCATTTATATTCAGTACCGACTGAGCGGAGTAGACACACTGCAGCTATAAGACATACAGCACAAGGCACTGAAAGAAATGAAGAAGCTGTAGGAAGAAAGCCCAACTATGGAAGGTACTCAGATTTAAAGTCTGGAGCAAAGAGGAATGTTTCATAACAGCAGTACTCAGACATGTCTGAGTGGGAGACGGGACAGACAGACAGAAACAAAGGCAGAGGATGTGAGCTGAAAGGAAGTATGAAGAACAAACCGGAGAGGACGGGCAAGTGACGGCAGCAGGAAACACTTTCATCACTGAAATGACTTCTTCATAATCATTTTATGTAACCATCTTCTGTTCTCTTTACATAAACCTCATGCTTTTTGTTTGTATCTTTCCTACTTTTGTTCTTATGTGCTTTAACCCTTTATATAGGGCATTCATAGTAGGGCTGGACAAAATTTCATATCTCGATATTCATGCCAGATATCTCAATATCGATATGATACAATATGACTAAGGGTTCGGTGAAAACCAAGCATTTTTCAGAAAAATACAAACATCATAATACAAAAGAATGTGGAAAGTGCAGTTTTATTTCGAAGAACTCACTGCCAGTTATTAAAATTAAGATAAAGTATATAATAAATAATAAGAATAAATAAATGAGAAATCAAACATTTCAGCACTTCCAGAGCTGTACATGCAGGGCAAGTGCGGGGGAAATCTATATCGTTTATATTGTTGCTTTTTCGATATTAACCCTTTCATGCATAGTGGTCACTACAGTGGACAGCTATTGTACAGCTGTTCTCTTATCGTATTTTCAAGGATTTTATTGTTTCAGTTCCATACCAGCCAACACAGTGGAAGCTTATACATCATCTCATACACTGACATTCAGAGCATTAGTGTAACTTTGCTGTTCTTCATAAACCTGATCTGCACTAACATGTTTGAGTGGAAATCAGGTGGTTGTTATTGTTGTTAGACTGTCATTAACATTATCTTTTTTTTTTTTTTTTTGCATATAATCTCCATAAAGTGAGTATGTTAAAATGTGCCAAAACATCAGATTAACAACATTTAAGAAATTATTTCTTAGTTTTACACGGTTTATCAGTAAATACGTGTTTCTTTGCTTCAAAAAATAAATATGGTGTCCAGCTGAGTAGACATTTTTGCAAGTAAAAAATAATTTCAATCGCATGAGTTTGATGTAAATATGAAGATGAAGATGTAATATAAACTAGAAAAGCACTTGGAGAGCGCAGACCTCCACCAAGGCAGATCCGTCTCCGTCTTGTAACATATATGAAAATGACCAAAAATAGTCACTTAAGTAGCCAACTCTACAGCTATGGATGTAGCTCCGGTCTCCAGATGTTCACTTGTGGAAGTCAAATGCAGCGTTTCTACTACATGGAACCGGCTCGACTTGGTTCGGGTACCAGGTCCTATTCCTGGAGACCGTTTCCATTCCAGGATACGACCGACTTTACAGTACCTGGACGTCATAGCGATGTCGCGCGTTACTTCGGTGTCGTCTGCTCAGAGTTGCTGATAAACTCGCTTGTTTCGTGTTCTCTCGTCAAGCTCATGCTGAATTTTTACGTCTGAACCTCCTCAACAAACCATGGTGTAGTTTTCAGGCTGTCATCAAGTGGATTAACCTACCGCAATATTTACTGTAAACTTCCGCATCTGTTTTTTGTAAAATGGCGGGTCACAGAGACAACCCTCTGACCAATCAGTGGTCTGCAGTGTTTATCACATTTTAGTATCTGGTCCCCAGTCCTGGAACCTCAGCGGTGGTGATACCAAAAAACTAGTACCAGGTACCAGATTCCAGGTCCTTTTTTGTAATGGAAACGCAAAAAGGCCGAGTCAAGTCGAGCCGATACCACGTAGTGGAAACGTGGCAAAAGTGAAGTGGTTCACATCCTTCTACAAACAGCACCCCTCTGGACAGATCTGTGAAGCATCGAGGACAGTGTTGTTGTTTTTTTTATCCAACATAAAAGCTACAGTTTACAACACCAGACAATTTCCTCCCACATTCATTTGAAACAAAACCCCAAATGCGACTGTCATTATTGGAAGACAGTCATCTGTAATGAATGAAACTGCCACTCTTTGCAATCAGTGAACTGGAAGTTGTTTTCTTTCTTTTTTTTTTTTTTTTGTTTAAATAAATGCAGCTGATGACTCACTGATGATCCCATTCACAAAAAAAAAAAGTACTAATGGTGTTCATTTCTTAAGCCTGCAGACGAGGCAGGAGAACCACTATGGATTAGGATTTTACAGCATTTTATTGCCATATTAAATTCAAATCCTTTTAATATCCTTTATCATTAACAAATTCCGAAGCAGATTTCACTTTGGCCTTAGGGCATGTCACATGTAGAATTAACATACTTTTCCACAGGAGATAAATCAGCAACAGGCAGTTTTTTGTCAGATTTTTTTTTTTTTTTATGTATGTATGTAGCTGTCTATACCTCTCATCGCTGGGCTTTGAACTCAAATCTGTTCAGCTGTAGACGTGTGTTTTCTCCTTCCAACATCCTCATTAACTTTTTCTTTCACTCTTAATCCAGTTCACACATCCACATATTGAGACACCATCTGCACATACGTGGGCACAGACACACACTCGCAAACACGGAAAATTCTTTTTATTCTCTTTGAAGTTCCTGCAGCCACTGTTTTCCATTCCCAATAGGCCTTCAACAGGCTTCATTATACGGTGTTATTGATGGCAAGTTTGCTCATCTATGCAATGCCATTAAACTGTCGTCTTTTTTGTAACACAATGTATTAACAGCTTAATGTCCTCCCATAAATTACCTGACAAAGACTGTGACACAAATAACCATGCGGCAGGGTTCTGGAGGAAAAGACATTTTCAAGTACAGATGGATCCATCAGCAGTGCAGTAATAGGCTGAAAAGTCATTAACATAACATTAATTCCTTTATTAGGGATACTGGAAACAAATAGCTTTTCAGAAAGATTCTGACTCGGAGCCAATCCGGAGCTGTGTGTGAGAGGAAAATCAGCTTACGCTCATGTAAAATACTTGTTGAAGGCTTTAAAGTAATGAAGCCTCTGCTCTGGTTCCCTTTTCTGTTGTGACTTTGTTTCCAGTGCTCTGCTGTCTTTCTCAGTATGTCCTTCACTTTCCTTTTTTCTTTGTGTTTGTTGCAGACTTTTCCTCCCACTCTTACCCCCCTCTGTCTTCCTTTCTCTTCCTCCGTCAGGACTTGATTGTGCTGTGAAGGCTGTGATTGTGTGTCTGTGTGTAATTAGCCGTTTGAATGAAGGGCAAGTTAATGAGATCAACTTCAGCTGTCCCTACATGGGAGTAGCTCTGACAGATAGCAGAATTGTTGGAGTGTGTGTGTGTGTGTGTGTGTGTGTGTGTGTGTGTGTGTGTGTGTGTGTGTGTGTGTGTGTGTGTGTGTATTCATGCCAGCCACCTTTACTGACATGTTTGCGCCCATGCATGTAAAACATCTACTTCTCTTCCATCTAAAATGCAAACACAGTTTTCAAGCATTCTGTTTCCCTGAAAACTTTTTAAAGTTTTCTCACCTTTGTGGGATTAACTACTATTTCCTGATGAAATCACCAAAGTTATTAGTTATGTTGACTAGAAACTAAGGATGTAACAATACACTCAACTTATACCGATATCTCAAATCATTTGTCCCGTCTGCCGTTATGTTTTTAAATAGCCTGTAGACGAGCCTGTTGGGAACAATGCACCATTAACTATGATGACTTATTTATGTAATAATTTTAATAATTTTTGGGCGACATGGTGGTGCAGTGGTTAGCACTCGTGCCTCACAGCTAGAAGGTCCTGGGTTCGATTCCAACAGCAGTTGATGGGGGGTGGGACCTTTCTGTGTGGAGTTTGCATGTTCTCCCCGTGTCTGCGTGGGTTCTCTCCGGGTACTCCGGCTTCCTCCCACCATCCAAACACATGCACTGATAGGTTAATTGGTTAATCTAAATTGCCCATAGGTGTGAATGTGAGAGTGATTGTTTGTCTCTATATGTTCAGCCCTGAGATGAACTGGCGACTTGTCCAGGGTGTACCCCGCCTTCGCCCTTATGTAGCTGGGATTGGCTCCAAGCGACCCCCTAGTGAGGATAAAGCGGGTTCAGAAAATGAATGAATGAATGACTTATTTATTTATTTACTGTATTTATTGTATTTATTAGGGACCAAGCCGAAAGCTAATTGTATATGAGATTGATTGTTTTGGTGATATGTGAGATATGTACACTTCTGTTGCAAATCAAATTGCCCTTTGGGGACGTTGATGATTAAAAAAAAAAAAAACATCAAGAAAACCACTCGGAGTGCACAGACCTCCACCAAGACAGATCTGCCCCCCCCCTTCCCCAATCACCACCAAAATTTAATCATTTCTTCCTTGTGCCAGTATCAGCATTTCCTGAAAATTTCATGAAAATCCATCCATATCATTTTGAGTTATCTTGCTAACAAACAAACAAAAACGCACGCACACAAAGCAAAGTGATCACAGTATTTCCTAGCGGAGGTAAAAATTCACGATTCTATATGAAATCCGATACTCGGTTAACAATACAATTTTATCACTATTTTTTTTTTTTTACAGAATGAGCTTGCAGACAAATTATGACCGAAACAGATTCCTTAAATTATTTTTCAGACAAAAAACACATTTCTGAGGTAGGGTGTAACTGTGAAACGCAAACTATGCATGACCTTTGATTGGATTTAAATCCCACCACTACTTCGCGCAAACCAGTTTTAACTTGGATTGCGCAGTTTTCCCCTGCTAACTCATGCATGAAAACCTGGCTTTGTAAATTTGGACAAATATCCACCAATCCCCTACCTACAGACGTCCATAAAAGAAAATTCCAAAAATTATCAAATGTGGAACTGGGAGTAATTTTTCAAAATGTATATATGTATTTTTTATTTTTTTTGACACACCCTGTATGTTAAATTCTTTGTAATTTGTATTCACACATGCAGACATTTGACATTTTTCTGTTATATATTCTATCTGCCTGCCCTCCTGTAGGTCTTCACCTTCTTTAGAAAGTTTTCAAGGGCCGTCACTTTCTCAGATGGCAAGAAAATCCATTTTAATTTGTAAAGCTATTGCATTTTCACATTTTGGATTGATGCCTATTCATAATTCATAATTCATTTACCCATATCTATATTCAGTTCAGTCCGCCTGACGCACTCTGAGGCTTCCCAGGTGAGGGACCTTGATCGGGGGGTAAACCCTCCCCGTGGGGTGTTTAGAGTGAAAGGCTGTGCATGGTTGCCTGCATTCAGATTATTTGATATCACATCAACCAAATCTTCTATTAGTTGACAAGAAAGCTCAAATATTGCTTTTATTTGCCAGACATCTGCAGATTCAAGTGTAAAACTTAGCGTAAAAACTCTCTAAGATGCTTTTTTAATACAAATTAAAGCACATTACTATTTTTTTTAACATATTTATTTATTTTTTTGTTATAAAGAGTAAAATGGAAACATAAAAAGTACAATACAATATTAATATCACGACATAAACAGAATAGAACATAGCCAGGGGAGAAAATATACAAACAGAAAAAATACGATACTTGAAATATATTGAGTAAGATCAATTTTAAAGATTAAAAAGAAAGCTTTGTGATTGGAAAATTTGGATTTATGAATGTGATACTTTGCTAAAAATAGAATTAGATTGATGATGTAACATTGATCTGATTTGTTAGCAGGATATGAGAAAAAAACCAAACAATGTATTTGCACAAGTAAGAGAGAAATCAGAATCAATATTTTAACAAATAAAAAAACAGACATCTTGCCAGAAAATGCTTGAGAAGGGACAGGACCAGAACAGATGATATAAACCTTCTTCTGATTGATTACAAAAGGAGCAATCCACGCTGATGTCCTTTTTATATCTTTGTAAGAACAGTTTGCAAGGATAGAAACGATGAATTAATTTGCGAGAAACTTCTTTTATCTTGTTTATAATGAAATATTTCGAGGGTAGACACCAGGTTTTCTTTCATTTCAGGTTTGGAATGAGATTATTCCAATAAAACACCACATTTGGAACACAGACAACATTCTTTTGGAATAAACCAAGTATATTGCGGTTGTTTACTCTGTTTTGGCCAGAAAAACAAATTTGGCCCACTTCAGAGTCAGCACATTACTAGTCTGCGTATGACCCGGAAGGCTTTATTTCATCAACTTTAGCCTGCGTTCCATGAACTATGTAGTCCAGGGCTGGCAAACTCATTTTGGTTCAGGGGCCATATTTAGCCCAATTTGATCTCAAGCGGGCCAAACCAGTAAAATAATGACTTAATAACCTGTAAATAATGACAAATCCAAGTTTTTGTTTTTGTTCCAGCACAAAAAAAACCCCAATTAAATTATGAAAATATTTACAATATTTATTTATTTACCAAAATAGATGTGAATAACCTGAAAAAACTGAAATTTCATTTGAAAAATTAGTGCAATTTTGACAATATTATGCCTCGACTTATTATTTGTACATGTACATTACACACAATGTTACATAAACATTTGGTAACAGGCAGAATATTGAAAAAATTTTGGAGTTTGGAACTAAAATCTGAACAATTTCTACAATATTACATCTCTTATTCTTATTAACACACCTCCAGATCACAGTGGATCCATAAATGCGCCAAACAGGCAGAATATTGTTAAAAATTGCACATTTTGGGTTGTTCATCTTTGTTTTTAGCTTACTGGCTGACAGGCAGGTCCTATTGGTCCTATTTTTATTTATGTATTTATTTGCATTTTATTGTGAAAGAACAGTTTTGTAAATGTAAATATTTTCACAGTGTAATGCTATTTTTTCACTTAAATTTTTCCACATAATTTTTCACAAAGAAAATTTGTCGTTGTCATTATTTTTATTATTTTTATTTATTTATTTATTTATTTTTTATTTATGGGTTATTGTGTTGTTATTTTTACTGGAGATCACATTGGTCTGTATGTGGAACCTGAACCAAAATGATTTGGACAACCTTGACTATTCAACTTAATTTTTGCACTTTCATCCTGTGGGCCAGAATGGAATCTTTGGCGGGCCAGATTTGGCCCCCGGGCCGCATGTTTGACACCTGTGATGTAGTCCATGTGTTAATGATGTAATCCAGGGGTGTCAAACTCATTTTAGTTCAGGGGCCACATACAGCCTAATATGACCTAAAGTGGGCCGGACCAGTAAAATGATATAAATAATAGGATGAGAACTTATAAATAATGTCAACTCCAAAGTTTTCTCTATGTTTTTGAGTGAAAAAAAAAAAAAAAAAATCCGTAATGAAAATGTTTACATCTACAAACTGTACTCGAACATAACATGATCAAATATGAACAACCTGAAAATTCTTAAGAAAAATAAGTGCAATTTTAACAACATTACACCTCAGTTTATCATTTATACATGTGCATCATAACTTACAGAGCACAGTGGATCTACAAATACACAAAATATTTGGTAACAGGCAGAATATTGGTAAAATTCTGCAAATGTCTCTTAAGACATTTCATATTGTTCATATTTGTTCAGGTTATTCACATTTTTTGTAAACGGATAGTCTGTAAATATGAACATTTTTGTGTAATTTTACTTTTTTTTTTTACACTAAAACAAAGATTAAAAAAATTAGCATTTTTCATTATTTACAGGTTGTCATGATAGTATTTTACTGGTCTGACCCACTTTAGATCGAATTGACCTAAAATGATTTTCACATCCTTGATTATTAATATGTTCCTTATAATATTTGCATTTCACAAATTCATCTGAGGGGCCGGATTGGACCCTTTGGCGGGACGGTTTTGGCCCCCGGGCCTTATGTTTGACACCTGTGATCTAATCAATTTGTTGGTCTTGTACAAATGTACGCGCCTAAAGGACGCTGCTGGGTCACTGCTGCTTGTGGTATATGTATATAAAAAATTAAAGCTGGATCATGGTGTACACAACATCATGACAGTGAAGCATGACAGAGTAAGAAACAGAGTGTTAGAAATTCAGCGAAAAATAAATGACACTATTATCCCCTGTGTGCTGTATCTGAACAAGTCAAGTCACTCAAGCTTAGTGTCTTCATCCAAATAACTTGAGTTAATCTGTTTAAAACCTATATGATTATGATGCTTAGTGTTTCTTATGCTGTCTTCTGTAGCAGGAGCCAAAAATCATGCAGAAAAAAAAAACAGGATCTGAAAATACAAGCCTTCCATCTGCCGCTCTTTCCTCAAAAAAAAAAGACAAAATGAAAAACCCTAAATTAAATCTAAAACTCTAGATATGACGTCATTGCAGGCCATTACAGAAAACAGACGCCAATTTTCCAAGCTTTTGTTTTGAGACAGACAAACAGAGTAGAGCAGTAGAATTACATCTAGGTAGTGTCCGACAGAATCTGATCCGTGATTGGTTAATACAGCTGTCAGTCACATATTTAACCTCCTACATATCTGCAAGCACCTGTGATTAGACAAAACTAGCACACTGAGGGACCACGAGTTCTACAGTCATGGAAAAAATTATTAGACCACCCTTGTTTTCTTCAATTTCTTGTTCATTTTAATGCCTGGTACAACTAAAGGTACATTTGTTTGGATAAATATAATAATAACAAAAATAGCTCATAAGAGTTTAATTTCAGAGCTCATATCTATCCGTTTTCTATGGTTTTCTTGATAATAACCAAAATCACTTCAGTTCTTACATTAACCTTCCAGTATCCGGGTGCGCCTTTTATGCACACTTTGCACTTCGTTTTAAAAAACTTCACATTATTTTTCACAATTTAAATAAGGTTAGAATTCAAAAGTTGTTCATTTTTGCATGATCTTTAAAATTCTGGCCACCAACTAAAATTTGCACATTGTAAACAAAAGAAAATTATAAGACTAGCATCTGTCTCCAAAGTGTGTCTAAAACGCACTATTTCTTCCATTTGATATGTATGATTAGAGAGATGTAATATTGTAGAAATTATTCAAATTTTAGTTCCAAACTCCAACATTGTAGCAATATTTTGCCTGTTACCAAATGCTTATTTAACATTGTGTGTAAATGTACATGTATAAATAATAAGTCGAAGCATAATATTGTTAAAATTGCACTAATTTTTTCAAATGAAATTTTTGTTTTTTCAGGTTATTCACATCTTTTTTGTAAAATGTAAATATTTTCATAATTTGATCGGGGGTTTTTTTGTACTAAAACAAAAAAAAAAAACTTGGATTTGTCATTATTTATAGGTATTAACCCTCCGGTATCTGGGTGTGCTTTTTAGGCACACTTTGCACTTTGTTTTAAAAAACTTCACATTATTTTTCACAATTTAAATAAGGTTAGAATTCAAAAGTTGTTCATTTGTGCATGATCTTTAAAATTCTGGCCACCAACTAAAATTTGCACATTGTAAACAAAAGAAAATTACAAGACTAGCATCTGTCTCCCAAGTGTGTCTAAAACGTACTATTTCTTCCATTTGATATGTATGATTAGGGCTGACCTTGATTTACAAAAATAAAATCAAATTAGAGCAGAAAAATAAATCAATATATAATTTTTAATAGTTTGATTTGAATGTGTGCATTTTGGCACACTTGGTGACAGATGCTAGTATTTTTGTACGTTTGACCTAGCACCAAAAATAATAATGCAAATTAACCGATGTTGGAGTTAATCATTGACATATGCCAGGCTGCGAAAATCAAATAATATGTGATCCACTTTTTATGTAGTATATTGGAAAAAAATAATTTTTAAAAAAATTTTGCATCCAAAAAAATGGTTTGTTTACATTACAAACACGGCATTTAAAGGGTTAAAAAATGTGACAATTATTGCGTATTTGGTATTTTTATTTACGGCTCAAGTTGATGAAATAGAAAAAACTGTAAAATAATTAAAAACAAACTGTGTGAAATTTTTTTGACATTATTCCACAAGTGTGCAAAAAAGGCACACTTGGTGCTTAGTAAGGGCCTTGGTGGACGGGATACCAGAGGGTTAATATCTATGGCATTGTACTGACAAAAACAATGCTTTTAGGCATTCCATGTTTTCTTTTCTGTCTGTTTTAATCACATGATACACACAGGAGTTAATACTTGATTGTATAACCACTGTTTTTGATGACTTTTGACGGCCTGATCGTGTTTTCTGTGACTGTAGATGTGGTATCAACAGGGGCGCCACTACCAATTCTGGGTGACATGAAAGCATAATCGTGGACCTTACAGAAATTGACTATCTTCTCAATCTGTCGGACTGGGGGTGGGGGGGTGTATGTATGTGGGGGTGTGGTCCATAACCAACATGACTTATGATACCGTGAAAGCAAAACTTACCATGCTTTCAACATTCGCCTTCTGACTTCTACACCTCTCTTATCTTATCTTACATGGAATTTTCACAACTTCCATACCCACTCGACCCCCTCCACTGCTCTGTGGGCCCCCCACAAATACTGGGCCTCATTAATTTATCATGTTTACACCCCCCCCCCCCCCCCCATTCAACACCCTAGGGCACAAGTGTCAAACATGCAGCCCGGGGGCCAAATCCGGCCCGCCAAAGGGTCCAGTCCGGCCCTTGGGATGAATTTGTGAAATGCAAAATTTACACTGAAGATATTAACAATCCTTTTAGTTCAGGTTCCACATTCAGAACAATTCAGTCTCCAGTGGGTCAGACCAGTAAAATACAATCATAATAACATATAAATAATGACAATTCCAAATGTTTCTCTTTATAAATGTAAATATTTTCATGTATTTACACTACAACAAAGTAGAATTTTGCAAAAAATGCGAAAAACCTGAAATGTCTTAAGAGAAGTAAGTACAATTTTAACAATATTCTGCCTGTTACTCAATGTTTTGTGTGTTTGTAGATCCACTGTGAGCTGTAAGTTATAATGTACATGTGTAAGTGATAAACTGAGGCAGAATACTGTTAAAATTACACTTATTTTTTCAGTTTTTTGGTGTTATTCACATCTTTTGAAAGGATCGTTTGTAGATGTAAACCCTATTCATAATGTAAATTAACTTTTTTCAGTCTAAAACATAGAGACAAGTTTGGAGTTGACATTATTTATATATTATTATGTTATTATTTTACTTGTTCGGCCCATTTCAGATCAAATTTAGCTGAATCTGGCCCCAGAACTAAAATGAGTTACTTACCTCTGATCCAGGTCATTCCTTTACTTTCTTGGTAAATTCCACTGGCATTTTCAGTTGAATAACCTCTCAGCTGACATGTCTGTTTCTGCACATGAAATTTGACACCATGGCAACGTGAACCTATTGTTTATCTGTTGCTAGGTAACCCACTTCAATGATGATTCTATGATTCTGGGCATAGCAATGTGATTGTAAGGCTATTGTATTCCAAAATTACTAATATCTCCCAAAAATATTGGTGCTATCAACTTGCTGTTTTCGCTAGTCTCTACCTTGACCAGAAATACATAAGTATGTGAAACTGCAGCAGTCAACTCTTTCTGGATTTTCTGTGACGCCAGAGACACACAGACAGAGTCCGCTTTCCTTTTTATAATATAAGAATAGGATGGGGGAATCTGAAAACACAGACAAATAGTCGAGGCAGAACTCTCGTATCCACTCAGACTGTGTAAATTACAATCTACTGAAAGGTAATTATAGAATTTTGGCCCAATGATGCCAAAAAACTATCAAGCACTGCAGCTTTAAGCATTTTAATAATATGTCAATGTCTGGGCAATTGCTTGGTGAGCGATTTTCATTATTCCCTATTAAAAATGACAGCCAGAATTACAAAAAGCAGTACTTACTATAGGCTAATTGAAATTGGAATTTTCCTCTTCACAGTGCAGATAACATTCAGTTTAAGCACTTTGGAAAGAATTTGACCAGAGCTCATATTTGAACAGACATTTTTTAGCTTATATTTAACAGGCGAGACATTAACCCTTAAAGACCTAAAGCTATTTTTGTGGCAACTTCCAAATAGATTTTTCTCAACATCTAACCTTTCCTAAGTGATTTATTGCAATTTATTACTTTATTCTCTTAATTTTTCCTGCTAATTTAATGTCCTAATCATGTAGATATTAATAAAAAACTAGAGTTCATTGAAAGGTTATTACATCAAAACTGAGAAAACTGGAGAAAAAGGAAAATATTGCAAAATATATCATTAACTTTACATAAAATCAAGCATCTACAGCCACTATCATTAGTCAAACTCCATGGGTTTTACTGGTGAATCAGTGTTTTGTCCAAATGTGTCATATCTGATGACAATGAAAAGCTGAGAAACTGCATTTTACCCGAATTATTAACTCTATTGATAGGATTAACAGTTCAAAAGTTATTCCTTTTAGATAGGTAGATGCTTTTGGTCACTGGTGAGTGTTGAGGTCTTTTAAAGCTTAAGAACAGTTTCCTTTTTACAGTTTCGGTCTGGCAGGTATCTGTAGTACAGTTGTCCCTCACTATAGCATGGTTCACCTTTCACGGCCTCGTTGTTTCGCAGGTTTACGAAGATTTGAACTTTGAGAGTGTTAAAACAAGAGAGAAATGTGAGAAAATGTTAATGCCTGTCTAACAAAAGTGTATAAAGTGTGTGGTGAGGGGTTTTACAGCCTTAAAACATGTATAATAATTGTAAAAAATAAAGCTGACTACTTCGTGGATTTCGCCTATTGCGAGTTATTTTTAGAACGTAACCCCCGTAATAAACGAGCGACCACTGTATTGCATTTTTTATGATGCTGAATGCAAATTATGTGGAAAAAGAATGTAGTATGTGTGAAAGCATGTCCTGTACTTGAGCAACATCACAACATTCAGACATAACAGTAATTTAAAATGAACTAAACTATTAACTTGCCCTCTTGTGCCCTTTTCACCTGCCTTAGTTCCTGGAAGTCTCAGCCCAGGGCAGACATCATTAACCCTTTAACCCCTGTGAATGTGCTGCTGTGAATATGCATTTGTAGAAGTGTCATAAAAGCTGCTTGTGTTCCTTTTCTTCCGTGGTTTTGTTTTACTGTGTTTTAGGGTCAAAACAGGGTGAAATAACAGAAAAAGACAAAGAAAGGAAATTAAGTTTTTACAAAATAAGGCACTCAGCTTGTACATCAGTAAGAGATTTAGGATACTGAACATGAACTGGAACACACTGAACAACAAGAAATATTAGTATTTTGCTCCAGTAGTTTTTCTTTTGGGGCTCTTTTTTTTGGTTTTTGACAACTGGTTGAACTCCAAAAAGCAGTTACATGAGAAAAACTTGATAAAAACACAGAAAAAAAATAAAGGAAAATCACAACAACACAGCAAACAACAGTAAAAGCAAAAAACATGAAAAACGGTGTATAAAAAAAAAAAAGCCCAGAGGTCCATGGAAAGAATAAGGTCTATTCTTTCATCACGTTTTGAAAATTTTCCTATTGAGCCAAATGGTTGAATTTATATGAATACTTAACCCTTTCGTGATTAAATTATGAGAAGAAATATTGAGATTTTTTGTTTTAGATTGATTTTATTACTCAAAATTAGGCTAAAGCTGAAATACATTTTGAATTTAAAAAAAAAAAAAAATGGTTTCATTAAGAAGATATTTAACCTCCTGAGATCCAGGAAAGCACAACTTTTGGCTTCTTTAACCCAGTAACACCAAATGTATCGTATTTGATACATGAGTTTTGAAGCCCTCTACATGATCAGTGTGATATTTTTTGTCTTGAAGAACCTGATGTATACAATTAGATACATGCAATACACAGAAAATCCACTAGGGGGGAGGAATTAGTTCACCAGAAGCCTTTCCAGTGATTCTACAAGACTGTCATTATATGAGGAAGGAGGCAGAAGTCTGGCAATTTCAAAAAGGAATTACCAATTTGTTAGACATGTTTGTGTTATATTATGTTTTTGTGTGCTCAAAAAATAATAATATATGAGCATTGAGACCCAATGTATCAAATATGATACAAAATTAAAACACTTTCATGGAAATTGACATTTGGAAAAAAAAATATTTTGGTTGTTCAGAAGGACTAATAAAGACTCCAGTTTCAATGAATGAAATAATTGCAATAATTTTCAGATGAATTTTTTAAAACATTTTTATGGAATGTCCTTTGCGGTGGACAGTTTTTTTGTTTTGTTTAGTTTTTATAAAGCTGTGAAACTCTTGTCCACAAAAAATGGATAGAAAACCCGTAGCTGGGTTTTAGGAGGTTAACTTTATGAGATCACGGAACAGTCCAAATTCTACAACAGTTATCCTTTTTTCATTGTTTTTCTTAGGGTCTATAGAGACTGCCCCCATGTGGTTTGGAGAATATTGCCTTTATAACCCTTTGGAAAGTGAGCTTAAACTACAGTATGTGCTCACAAATATGGACGTCATGCATGAAAGGGTTAAAATAAACCATATGTTCAGAATGCTCACCACAGACACGTCAGGGGTTAAAGGGTTAACAAAGACAGCCCCTCTGAGACTGGTGTCCCCATCCCTATTAAGATACGGAATCCTGACCCAGTATCTTCCGAAAGTGTTACCAGAACTGGTGAGAGAGAGAGAGAGAGAGAGAGAGAGAGAGAGAGAGAGAGAGAGAGAGAGAGAGAGAGAGAGAGAGAGAGAGAGAGAGAGAGAGAGAGAGAGAGAGAGAGAGAGAGAGAGAGAGAGAGAGAGAGAGAGAGAGAGAGAGAGAGAGAGAGAGAAAAGTAATGTCGAGCCAAAGTCACCATGAAAATGTTCAGTGCATCTAAATGAAAAAAGTTTGTTGCATCAGTTGAACCAGTACAGAAGCCTGTTGACTGTTGTTGTATTGTTCGGAGGACGGTTCTTTTCTACTGTGCTTCACAGAGCTGTGTTCTGTTGATGCCTATTTTTCTGTCAAAGAGGTTGGTAATCATCATTGTCACAGGAGCGTTGAGCAGCACAGAGTCCTGCTGTGTGGCTGATGTTGGAGGAACGACTTGAAGGCGTGACTGAATGGAAGATCGACAGGGGAGTGTGACTGTCCTAGTTTTTGCTATTGCGTACTTTTTGGTTTCGCCTTTATGTATGTCATGTTTGTGTATTCACTGGAGCGTTTGATTGAACATCAGGTCCCCTGTTTTGTCCGTTTTTTTCCTTTCTTCTCTTTCTTTTCTTTTTCGTTTGTTTTTTTTCCTTTAAAAGGGAAACATGACCTTATAGATCAGGGGTCTCAAACATGCGGCCCGGGGGCCAAATGCAGCCCCTGGTTAAATACGTGGAGGTGTGGTCCATAACTTACATAACTAACATACTTTCAATATCCAACTCCTGGGTTGTAGTCCTCTGCTGAACAGTGGATCTTACACAAAATTTTCATCACTTCTAACCTGTATCCACTGGGCCCCCTCCACTGCTCTATGGGCCCCCCACTAATGCTGGGCCCCATGAATTTATCACATTTACCCACCCCTTCACAGCGCCCCAGAGCATGGAGAGGTCAGTGAATTCTGAGACTGCCGACAGTTTGGTTCAGGCGAATGTTCGTGCCAGTAATGTAGGATATAGGTGTAAGAAAACTGTCACAACCTGCCTGTTATTTACATTGGTTGGTTGCCCCCCCCCCCCCCCCCCCCCCCCCGAGGATGAAATTCATTGTTCATCTTAATTCAAGATTTTTTTTTTTTTTTTTTTTTTGCTTAATTCAAGCAAAAAAAAATTCTGCCAATGAAACAAGTGAAAATTATCTTGGTAAGATTTCTTGAAATAAGATTTTCAAGATCTGTTGTCGAAAAATAAGTTCTTACATCTCACTGAAAAGTTACTCTTTAGGTGATTGTCTGATTTTAAGTGTGAGATATGAGATATTTTGACTAGAAATGAGAAAAATACACTTGGTAAGATTTAGATTTTTGCAGTGTGGTGGATGGGTTAAGTCAGTGTTTTTCAGCCTTGGGGTTGGGACCCCACGTGGGATCGCCTGGAATTCAAATGGGGTCGCCTGAAATTTCTAGTAACTGATTAAAAAACAACAACAAAAGAACTTACTCATAAAAAATATATGGTGAGTTGAGAGAGACAGTCACAAACCACAAGACCTGACAAACTGTGAAGCTGAAACTGAAGCACTGTGGTACTGTTTATCTGTCAAATGTTCATTGTGGTCGGTTTCAGATGCCGCAGCTCTTTCATAATTCATAGTTTGAGTTCTTGTTTGTTCAGTATGAATTGTCAGCCTTGTAAATCCAAACTGGACTGACTGTACATATCCTGACCAAGGAAAATAAAATTCTCACTTTGTGCAGTAATCTACACCTGGCTTTATTGCCTCCGTCCATAATAATATACATTATACAGGGTGGGGAAGCAAAATGTACAATATTTTGAGGCAGGGATTGAAAGACAGTGTATGACCAATTAGTTTATTGAAAGTCATGAGAATTTATTTGCCACAAGAAAATTGACATAATAGAAAATGTTTTTATTCTATGTGTCCTCCTTCTTTCTCAATAACTGCCTTCACACGCTTCCTGAAACTTGCGCAAGTGTTCCTCAAATATTCGGTTGACAACTTCTCCCATTCTTCTTTAATAGTATCTTCCAGACTTTCTCGTAATAGTTTTGCTCATAGTCATTCTCTTCTTTCCATTATAAACAGTCTTTATGGACACTCCAACTATTTTTGAAATCTCCTTTGGTGTGACGAGTGCATTCAGCAAATCACACACTCTTTGACGTTTGCTTTCCTGATTACTCATATGGGCAAAAGTTTCTGAAAAGGTATGGATAATAGTGTTAGGTATGATTATGACATCAATATATGTTTGGTTTCAAAACAATTGACGTAGTGCCTGCTGAGAAAAAACAACTCAATGTTCATTGTAAATTTTGCTTCCCCACCCTGTATAGACTAAATGTCGGCTAAAACTAACGTTTATTTGCAACATAACTGGTACATGATCAAAAACAAATTCATTTTAGCAAAAAAAAAAAAGTCTCAGTTTTGAATGTGTGGAGTCGCCAGACATTTGTGATGTTAAAATGGGGTCCCAAGCCAATAAAGGTTGGGCAACGCTGGGTTAAGTGGTGCAACATGGATTTGTCCCATAACTGTGGAACTGTGTGTTTGTATCTGGCTTGGTGTTTACTCTAGCATGCCTCGATGAATAGTCTGATTGCTCATGCTGCTCAGATGGTGGAGTATGTCCAGGCCGATGCCATGGGGCGCTGCCATACTCCAGTTGGCGTGGATGTGTACCAAGGCAGAAGTTGGGCAGTAATACGCAAACAGTTGATTTTTTGACACTCTCCCTAGCTCTCTCAACATTGATGGTGTTTAAACACCATCTGTCCTTAGTGCCATCTTTCCCACATTCTGTTCTCCTCAATGTCCCCACTCCACAAATCCACTTTATTGATTTCAAGGATCCTCTAGTTTTCCTAACATATCCTCCAGCTCAAGTTTTTTTTTTTTTTTTTTTTTTTTCTGCAAACAATCCAGAGTAGTTGAGACTCTCCTCACCTGACCGAAGCCACTACTAACCACTTCTTCCAACCCTCGGTAAATGTCAAACCATCCACATGATTGCTTCTCAGTCATCGCCGCACACCCACTTCCTCGTATCTCTGCACTGCCGCTTTACTTCATTTTTTCCTCCTCTGTGCAAACTCACTTTTTTGTAGTTTCCACTTCACCTCACTTCACAAAGTAGTTTCAAGATTCCTCCGTACATTTTTTTTATATTTCATAACATAGTTTGACTGCTGAGCTACATGCAGGAGGTCGGTACTTTGAATCAAAACTTGTGGCACTTCACAACCAAACGCAGACCCGCTTATTCTTTCTTGACGGTGTCTTAAGTTACTTTGGTGCCTGCACATGAAACGCTTTTGGCTCGCACATCTTTCTCACAACTCGTCCTTTTCTTTTTTTTTTTTTTTTGACTATGCAAGACCGTTTTCTTCATTGCATGCAGAGTTGAGAACCCTAAAACAGAAACTCACAGGAGCAACCTTTGAAGAAGTGAAGCTATTAGTGGACACTGACTCACCATGAGGCACCTGGGATGAGACTGCTGCAGAAAGCCAGATAACAACATAAAGCAGCTTTACACCAAACTTTGAAGTTATGTTTGATTGTGTCCACACCTGCCCACCCACACACATGAATATGGTCAGTTTCTAGGTTGTGCTCGGTAAAATAGATTAGTACTTTATGGATTGTTTAGTCTTTGATGTAGATACTGAGGTTTGATGAGAAGTTTCTGTCCGTGCTCTTACTAGCGACTTTAAAGAGTTGTTTCTTCTTTAGATCTCCTTGAGTACATCAACACAAGGGTATGTAGATGTTAGAGAGTGAGCATGTGTACCTGTCAATGTATGCATGTGGGTGAGGCTGCAGAGTTGGGGATAACGTGGTACAAAAGCAATGCGTTAGATCACAGGTGTCAAATGTGCGGCCCGGGGGCCAAATCTGGCCCGTCAAAAGTTCCATTCCGGCCCTGCGGGATGAAAGTGCAAAAATTAACCTGAACAGTCCAGGTTGTCAAAATCATTTTGGTTCAGGTTCCACATACAGACCAATGTGATCTACAGTAAAAATAACAACACAATAACCCATAAATAATGACAACAACAAATTTTCTTTGTGAAAAATTATGTGGAAAAAATTTAAGTGAGAAAAATAACATTAAACTGTGAAAATATTTATATTTACAAAACTATTCTTTCGCAATAAAATACAAATAAATACCTAAATGAAAACAAAGATGAACAACCTGAAATGTGCAATTTAACAATATTCTGCCTCTTACTAAATGTTTGGTGCATTTATGGATCCACTGTGATCTGCAGTTGTGTTAATAATAATAAGAGATGTAATATTGTAGAAATTGTTCAAATTTTAGTTCCAAACTCCAAAATTTTAACAATATTCTGCCTGTTACCAAATGTTTATGGAACATTGTGTGTAAATTTACATGTATAAATAATATTGTTAAAATTGCTCTAATTTTTCAAATGAAATTTCTTTTTTTCCAGATTATTCACAGCTTTTTCTGTAAAATGTAAAGATTTTCATGATTTAAATGGGGGGTTTTTGTACTAAAACAAAATGGAAAAACTTGGATTTGTCATTATTTATAGGTTATTAAGTCATTATTTTACAGGTCTGGCCCACTTGAGATCAAATTGGGCTAAATATGGCCCCTGAACCAAAATGAGTTTGACACCCCTGTATTACAGTAACGGATTACTTTTTTGTTGTCAATCTTTTTGTTCGAAGTTGGTCACAAAAACATCTATCACTACAATGTGTCCACTTTTTGAGAAATAAACACAGAGTGAACAAACCAAAAGTACAACAGAGGAAAGCAAACATAATGAACACACCATTTAACCACTCACCCTCCCACCCCCCACAGATTACTTTTTACTGTAATGCAGTAGTGTAAGGCATTACTAATCAGTTTTCAGTAATATTTAATTTGGTACATGTTCAATAGCGCTTGCATTACAACACACTTTTCGCCCATAATTTAATTGCTCAAATAAATTAAAAAAAAACAGCAAGACCATGAGATCTTCAGGAATCAAAAATGCGTCTGTAAAGTTCTATTTCCTGTTGGTGTTCAGCCAATGGGTGAAGACAGCAGAAGAGAGTCCATTGTCCACATGGACGTATGCTCATTACTAACCCTAACCCTGCTTTACAGAAGCTAGTTAGCATTAGCATGATCCCTGTGATTAGCAATGACAAGGTGAGCTAACGTTTCTATGACTAGTTAGAATTCTTTATCAATTTTCGGATTTATCTACTGTCGCCCCTTGTTTGAACATGAAAATTGTTGAAAAAAATGCAAGAATTTCTGCTGGGATTCGAACATCGTAGACCGTAGCATTACTTACCGAGCTATCCATCCACATGTACTTCGGGATGCAAATTTATGTGTCCCAAGGCTCTACTATTTCTTCTATTGTGGGGGGGGGGGGTTTCTACTGCACCATTTATGACAAGAGTCTATATGTAACTCCAAAGTAATACAGGAGTCATGTAACGCATTGCAATTCTGAGACAGTACTATTGTAAGGTAAAGAATTACTTTGAAATAACAGTAACAAGTAATCTGTAATGGATTACAGTTTGGTAGTAACTTGCACAACACTGATAGGCTGGTACTGGTAGAGAATTAGCTCTGATAATGGCAGAAGGATGATATTAGTCCACATCTGGAGCATTGATAAGGCGGGGTAAACATGACAAATTCATGGGGCCCAGTAGTTGAGGGGGGCCCATAGAGTGGTGGAGGGGGCCCAGTGGATATAGACGTTGTGGAAATTATGTGTAAGATCCGCTGCATTAGAGAGGTGTACAAGTCGGGACGTAAACGTTGAAAGAATGTTAAGCTTCGTTTTTATTTTCACGGTATCGGAAGTGATGTTGTTTATGGAGCGCACCCCCATGTACAACCCCCCCACACACACACACAGCAGTTATGCTTCATGGGACCCATAATTGATAGTGGTGCCCCTGGTCCACATTCAGGCTGCAGGCAAAGGTGGCCCAAATTCGATTTTTTTGCCCATATGTGACCTGTATCCGTTTTGTTAAAGACGGTATGAACAGCACAATTCTGATTTTTTTTTCAAATCCGACCTTGGCCACTTTTATATGTGGTCCTAAATCCGATATGTATCTGATATTTTGCAATGCGACTTCAGTCTGAACGACCAGTTTGCATTTATCCAACCTTTACTTCATTGAAATGCGATAAATGTCACAATTCTGCGTCCCAGGAGTGTCACTTCCGCAGTGGTCACGTATTACGTCAGGACCTCTTTTGCACATGTGGGTCACTTCAGAGTCGCATTCAGTTCACATTCAAAACTGATAGAAGTCGCATTTAATTTGTAGTATGAACCAGCACACACACAAAAAAAACGGATTTCACCAAAACATCCGAATTCTGCATTAAGATCTGCTGTCTGAACGTAGCCTTAGTCTTCTAAACTGGCATTACTGACTTTAGTCCCACTCGCACATGACTATATTTGTATATTTGCATGGAATAAACAAAGTCTGTTCTGAGCTTGAATTTACTGACGTTCTTCCCTGGTTCTGATGTCGAGGAAAGGTTCACCGCATACAAGTAATTGTTAAAAGAAAGAAAAATGTTGTCAATCTCATCATCTTCTGAGATGGAGTGAAAAAGTGAATGCATTTACCTGCTATACCACGACACAAGCCTTGTAAATTTACACCGAAAACACTTTTATTTATTATTACCAACCCTGTCTCCATAGTCCCAGACCACCAAAACAGACTGAATAAACATGTGGAAGAAACAAAAAAAGGGGTAAATGAGAGAGAAGTGGATTCCGACAGTATTAATATTACATCACCTCTGTGTTTGCTGAAATTGGGAAAGTCATTTGCAGTGGAATTGTTTGCTTTACAAATTACAAACATGACAGATTAAGATCACATGTATTACAAATCACCCGAGGTCTGCAGGGTAATAATAGAGCTTTTGATGGAAAATAGTAGCAAAAAAAAAAAAATCTGCATAAATCCAATTCCAGATTTATTCATTCTTGGATATATTACTTTTATTATGATTTTGACTTCAGTAGTTCACCAAAATGTGTGTATGATGATGCTTTTATGTGTCTTTTATTATTCCAGTGATACTTTTCTACTCTGCTTTTTTACATATTTATACAGTCAGGGTTTTTCTTTTATATTTTCACTTTTTATACTCTTTTATATATATATATATATATCATTTATACTTTTATGTAGTGGTGTGCGATTTTATGATATTTTGATATTGACAAGATACCAAGTAAATACAGGGCCAGTATCGCCAATATCAGTACTGATACCGATATGTTTCAATAATTAAGGTAGATGCATAATCGAATTGCAAAATCTCAATTAATTTTCATGGCCTTTAAGTGTTTTGTGATGTTTCCTTTTTTATTATTAAATAGTTAAAACCCATGATAGAATTAGGGCAAAGTTTATAAGTAAATACAAAATACTTCATAATAAAAATATGTTTTTTTTGTGTCAATCTCACCACACTAGTATCAGTCTGATACCGATACTGACCTCATATCGATCCTATCGATATTTGGATCAATCCGCTCACCACTACTTTTATGGCACCTAAAGAGGATTGCACTTTCAATTTCGTTGTACCTGTACAATGGCAATGACAACATTCTGTTCTATTCTGTTCTGTCCTGGTCTGTTCTGTTCTGTTCTGTTGGATTCTATTTATGTAGTTTCTCATAAACAGTGTGAAATGTTCTAGTTTTTTTAAAGAAGTTCACGATATTGGCCGATTAAAGCGCTATCACTTTATTCCAGAAACTGTTGTTAATACATAAGCCTTGGAAAATCAACTATCTGTCGACCTCTAAGTCTTGTGCGTGCCATGTGTTTGTATTTCCCTCATGCTGCACGTGGAACTGTTGATCCATGGTCGCTCCCACAGAGCACTCAAGAGGTTCAATTAATAATAATTAGAAATGTCACGGCCTTTGGTGTTTTCTGTTACTTAGCATTTGTTGTCCCTCACCTGACAGAGTAGAAAATCTCTCCTTTCTCCCCATTTATTTATTTATTCTTTTGCTTTTCTTTTTGTCTTTTCTCAGCAATTTGCCTGAAAACCAATGTCCATTTTGTCTCTGTTAGAGGCACCCCTTTTACAACCATAACATTATTAGCAATTTCTACCAACATCCTTTATCTGGCTGTTATTATTGGTGTTATTACCGTTACCAAGAAACGGCAGAGGTTATGTTTTCATCGGGGTTTGTTTGTTTGTTTGTTTGTCTGCTAGCAAGATAACTCAAAAAGAAGGATTTTGATAAAATTTTCAGAAAATGTTGATAATGGCACAAGGAACAAATTATAAAATTTTGGTGGTGGTGGTGGTGGTGGTGGTGGGGGGGGGGGGGGGGGCAGGCTGATCTGCCCTCTCCGAGTGCTTTTCTAGTTGGTTATGAATTCTGGTTCAGTATGATTTATTATGCTAATATCACCACCGTTTTTAATGATAATAGGTTGTTTTTTGTTTTTTTTCCCTCAGTTTTTATTATCATTTATTGTTGTTACCAACTCCACTGATTTTTCTTTCTTTTGTTTTTTTGTCTCACACGCGCACACACACACACTCACACACACACACACCAATGTATAAGGATGAATATGTAATTAATATCTGTGATTGTCTTGTCTTACTTGTTGTCATGTCTTTGACATGTTTACCTCTGCCAAGAAACAGTGAAGGTTATGTTTTCATCGTTTTTTTTTCTTGTTTGTTTGTCTGTTAGCAAGATAACTCAAAAAGTTATGGACGGATTTGGATGTAATTTACAGGAAACGTTGATACTGGCACAAGGAACAAATGATTACATTTTGGTGGTAATGGGGGGGTGCGGGTGATGCTTTTCTAGTTGGTTATGTTTTCAACAGCAACAACTTTGCTGGTTTGTCCCACTGTTTTGTCTGGTCCTGTCCCTGTACACTTTCCTCTATACGACCCCTCTCTCTATGTAAATGTATACAAGCAAGAAATGGATGAACATGTGAATATAAAGTTTGAGATTGTTACTGAAACACAAGCTGTAATTAAAAATGAAGTTGTCCTCCGAGGGGTGGTGGTGGTGGGTTTAGAAAAACAAAAACAAAAAAAAAGAAAAAACCCTCTTCTTTCTCTTTCTTTCTTTGTTTAACCAGCCTTTTCATATCCCACATTGTGCTTTTTAATCTACACATCTCACCCATGACCATGATAGAGGATGCCTATGCCAGTAAATTTCTTCATCGTGACACCTGCATTGCAGAATCATCACTCCTCTCTGTACGGAGGGTGATAACGGCAGTCACACTTCATATTCCTAACACAGAATGGCAAGAATGGTCCAGGCAGGGCTCACTCATTCATTTTCTCCACACACTTAATCCTAGTCAGGGTCACAAGGCAGCCGGAAGCTTATGCCAACACACACTGGTCACGGTACATTCAAGGGCTAACACACACCTTATCTCATCCTAACTATGGACAATTCGGGTTATTCCACACGGCTCTCTTGTGTTAGATAAGCTCAGAAATGATCCTACTTTTTTTTGAAGATCAGAGAGAGAGAAATGTGTCTATAAATTCAAGAACACGTACAGGATGGGCTTCGGATTGGATTTGTGTCAGGTTCAGGTCTTTATTTGTACAGTATAACCCAGAACTACAAGTCCCAAATTTACCACACATGGCTTTGCAATCTGTACGACATATGACACCGTCTGTCCTCCAACCTGTGGTTTGATGAAGGGACACTCCCTACCCACAAAAAAAAAAAAAAAAGAATAAAATAAATAACAATAAAAAGAGCCTTTTTAATGTTTTTTTTTTTTTTTTTTTTAATTTAATTGCAATTTAAAATATGTCAAACAAGGACAGTAAAAACCAAAACAAAACACACACACACACACACCCTTCCCCCATACACACCAAGGTCATAATACACTGAACAAAAATATAAATGCCACACTTTTGTTTTTGCTCCCATTTTTCATGAACTGAACTCAACAATCTAAAACTTTTTCTACAAACACAAAAGGCCTATTTCTCTCAAATACTGTTCATAAATTTGTCTAAATCTGTGTTAGTGAGCACTTCTCCTTTGTCCTTTGCTGAGATAATCCATCCACCTCACAGATGTGGCAGATCAAGATGCTGATTAGACAGCATGATTATTGCACAGGTGTGTCTTAGGGTGGCCACAGTAAAAGGCCACTCTAAAATGTGCACCACCTTTGGAGATGGCTTGTGGTAGAGAAATGAACATTCAGTTCACAGGCAAAAGCTCTGCTGGACATTCCTGAAGTCAGCATGCCAATTTCATATTCCCTCAAAACTTGTGACATCTGTGGTATTGTGCTGTGTGATAAAACTGCACATTTTAGAGTGGCTTTTTATTGTGGCCAGCCTAAGACACACCTGTGCAATAATCCTGCTGTCTAATCAGCATCTTGATATGCCACACCTGTGAGGTGGATGGATTATCTCAGCAAAGAAGAAGTGTTCACTAACACAAATTTAAACAGATTTGTGAACAATATTTGAGAGAAATAAACCTTGTGTGTACACAGAAAAAGTTTTAGATCTTTGAGTTCAGCTCATGAAAAATGGGGGCAAAAACAAAAGTGTGGCATTTATATTTTTGTTCAGTGTAGTTTTGGATTTTTCATTATAGTTTAGTTTTAGTTAGTTTTGACTTTTTTTTCTCTAATTCAGTTAGTTTTAATTAGTTTTTAGAGCAGGTTTGCTAGTTTTTATTAGTTTTCGTTTTTTTGTAAATGCTTAGTTTTAGTTTAGTTTTAGTATTAGTTTTAGTTTTTTCATAACTTTTCTCTTCCTCGCCGTCACATTCAAATAAATCCCGTACAGGACTCTGCTGCTTTCAAATTTAGTCTCCATGTTTCCAGGTAGAGTGGGAACGAGAAGACGACTATAAACGACAAGAAGTGACGGACCATCATTTTTATCTGTTTTAGTTAGTTTTGTAAGCAAACAATACAGTTTCAATTAGTTGTCATTTTTTCTGTTAATTCTCGTTTTTATTTATTTCAGTTTACGAAAATGTTTTTTCAATTCTAGTTTTCATCATTTCGTTAGTTTTCGTTAACGATAATAACCTTGATACACACACACTCATACTTAGTCAAATGTGCGCGGTATTCTGAACATTATTATCACTATAATCAAAACCACCATCAACAGTACTAATAATTACAGTAACAGTAAAAAAGAGGCTTTTTGAGGACAGTTATGGAACATAATCTGAGACATGATACAGAAAGTCAGAAGTTTTAAAAGCAAGAGAAATAGAAAAAGTGTGTTTTATAGACCTGTCTGCCTTTTTGTTCATACATGAAAAGCGATCAGTGCCTCAAGATTCAAGGATATTTATTGTCATTATGTGCACATAACATTTTTCTTAGAGGTAGCTCTCAGCTAGGTTAGCCAAAACTGTACAGCCCTATTTCACATCAATGAGCACTTTTGCAAATCAACAAAAAAAACATAAAGATACTTAAAGGAGTGATATTTAGCTTTTTTTAAATGGACTTATGCATTTTTAAACATGTCCCTGTGGTCGACATAAACTTTAAATGCTATACTTGGGTCTGAATTCTTCATTAATTCAACTCCACACGTCCATCTTCAACCCTATTTCTGAGTAATGACACCAGAAAGGTGGTTTTGAGCGCTGGCCCTTTAAATGCACATGACCCACTTCAAGCCCCACCCCCTCCAGGTTGTTGACTTTGCGCTCTATCCCGTTCAGCCACTTGTGTCCTTTTTTTTTTTTTTCAACTTTATTGAAAATATATGCGTATACAAAACATCAAGAAATTCTGAACAACCATCAAGACGTCAAAAGGAAACATCATTCAAACAAAAATACATTAATATAATGCAATGTGTTACAGACACAAAGAAGAAATGACAAATGATAATAATAAAAATAACTTAAAACATAAATATCTAAGAAAAGAAAAAAGAACAGCGCAAGTGTAAGCCCCAACCCCCCAACCCCGGATTACACACACCACACCAACAGATCAATTCCACAGGAAACAGTGTCAGTTTTATTCACTTATGATACTGCACTTTTTAAAGGCTTATAAGCCACAGTTTCCAATAAATCAAACTAATTTTGTCATCACATCTTTGATTCATTTTGTCCAGTATTTGCAAGCTGTCCAGTCAGAGCCATATATTGTACAACTGATCGATGCTTTCGCTTTTCAGTTCTATTCATTCAATCCAAGTCAATGGAACACTTTTTTTATTTTAATTGATTTATTTTGAATATGAAAATGATACAAGCTTCCTGATTGCTACTAACTGACTTCTTTGCACAACATAATATAGAAATGAAAATTCAAGGAAGCATAAAATAATGAAGCACGCAACAAGTAAAAGAAAAAAAGTCCTATTCGAAAAGGAGTGAGAAGAAGCATAGCTTATTAGCTCTTACCCATTTGTCTAAACCAACAGTATGTACATATATACATACATACACACACGTACATACATACATATACACATACATACACATACATACATACAAACATACATACATACATATACACATACATACACAGATATACATACATACATACATACATACACACATACATACACACCTGTACATACATATACACATACATACACACCTGTACATACATATACACATACATACATACATACATACATACATACATACATACATACATACATATACACATACATACACATACATACACACATACATACATACATACATACATACATATACACATACATACACACCTGTACATACATATACACATACATACATACATACATACATACATATACACATACATACACATCTATACATTCATATACACATACATACATACATACATACATACATACATACATATACACATACATACACACCTATACATACATATACACATACATACATACATACATACATATACACACACATACATACATACATACATACATACATACATATACACATACATACATATACACCCATATACATACACATTTATCTATATATACACATGTTTGTATATACATACATACATACATGTACACATGCATACATATACACTTATACACATCCACATATACCATCACATACATATAAATACATACACATACACCTACATATACATACATACACATATATGCATATACACATATACATACCCATGCAGATACACTTACACATACATGTACAAATTCATATATACACTGTTGCATACACTCACAAGATGTCACCAAAATCAGTCTGTCCCTTTAAAATCTTTCAGAAAATGATGTGTGTTGCATCAAAACATGATATTGTGATATATATCATATCATGAGCTAAATATCATGTATTGTATTGTATCATAAGATCAGTGTATCGCTGCAGCCCTAGCGTTCATGCACATGCTTTAAAGAGAACTGTACTGACTTTTATATAAATGAGTTCAATAAGGGCATCTGGAACTCCACAGTCACAGCTGAATTTTCTTACAACTTCAAATTTAGAGGCTGGATTGGTTCTTGTTGTGTGAATCACCTTGTTAACGCCGCCTTAATGCCTCAGTGTGAGCAGAAGATGACAGCGTACCTGTCCGCTGTCGGTGTCTGTTAAGTTCGGACAAATTGCCCTGCGTGGAGAAGGATCCGCGGACTGAGTCGTAGCTTGTGGACTGTGTCGCACTCCCACGGCCGAGCAAACAGAGCAGCGCTGTGTTTTCCAAGGAAGTGCATATGGAGGGAGATTCACTTTGTCTGCCAGCAGCTGTGGCTCTATTACAGCCTTGGCTCAATGGATCTGTGGCCATCTGCTCTGGACCGAGATATAGGGAGCGGAACTCGACAGCTCCAATATCTGTAATGCCTGTTTGGATCTGACTGGACATGCTCTACACACCGACAACAAACCACTTCTGCAAAGGCATGTGCATGAGCAGGGACACACAACCTTTGGAACACACACTTTCAGCCTCTTTTTAATTAGAAAAACATGCATCCTTTGCAGCAAAAATACTAATAAACACCCAGAGGCCCAGCAGGCAGTTCTGTCGCTGGTTAATACTTATGATATGCATGTGGCATCTACAGGGTGTATCAAAAAAGAAAAACTATACATTGTGAAAAATTACCCCAGTTCTGCATTTGATAATTTTTGGAATTTTCTTTTATGGACGGCAGTAGGTAGGGGATTGAGGGATATTTGTCCAAATTTACAGATCCAGGTTTTCATGGATGAGTGAGCAGGGGCAAATTGCGCAGTCCAAGTTAAAACTGGTTTGGTAGGATTAGAACCCTAACCTTAACTTGGCCATGGGTAAAGAAATGAAACTGACATGGTGGTCAAAGTGTTAATGCCAAAAAGAAAAGCAACGTGAGTTATCTGGAATTATTTCAGCTTCAAGAAGGATGATATTGAAATGTGTGTTCTGTGTTGATAGTGCCTTGAAATGAGAAGTAATACAACTAATTTGTTTGACCATTTACGTCGGCATCACACAGCTATTATATCCTCCTGAGTAGTTTCTTATATCACAATATATAAAGCAGGGTTAAAAAAAAATTGCCATGTCAGTTTTTTACATTATCATGCAGTCCTATTATACCACAGAGTGTATAAAAAAACTATACATTTTGAAAAATTACCCCCAGGTCCGCATTTGATAATTTGTGGACATTTCTTTTGTGGATGTCGGACATCTAAGCCTAACCCTCACCCTTACTTGGCCTGTCCTCAGTGACATTTTCAGGCCTAAACAAGTGGAATTAATTTTGAAAGGCAGGAACAGCTGCCATGGGTAAAGAAATGAAACTGACATGGTGGACAAAGAGTTAATGCTGTAACCTGGCAGTTTTGAGGAAAACAAGATGGATGCCCATTAGCCCCTCCCATGACCTTTGATTGGATTTAAATCCCACCGTTAGTTTGCTCAAACCAGTTTTAACTTGGATTGCACAATTTGCCCCTGCTCACTCATGCATGAAAACCTGGGTCTGTAAATTTGGACAAATATCCACCAATCCCCTACCTGGGGATACTGATGGGGATATTAAGATTCAACTTCACACATCCTCTACAGCAGTGGTCCCCAACCTTTTTTGTGCTACGGACCGGTTTCATGCATGAAAATTTTCCGCGGACCGGTAAGAGGTGCAGGGGTTCCAATAACAAAAACCCTTTGTCAGTTCAGAGCATGTGATCTGAAACACTTCCACTGTACAGGGTGGGGAAGCAAAATGTACAATATTTTGAGGCAGGGATTGAAAGACAGTGTATGACCAATTAGTTTATTGAAAGTCATGAGAATTTATTTGCCACAAGAAAATTTACATAATAGAAAATGTTTTTATTCTATGTGTCCTCCTTTCTCAATAACTGCCTTCACACGCTTCCTGAAACTTACGCAAGTGTTCCTCAAATATTCGGGTGACAACTTCTCCCATTCTTCTTTAATAGTATCTTCCAGACTTTCTTGTAATAGTTTTGCTCATAGTCATTCTCTTCTTTCCATTATAAACAGTCTTTATGGACACTCCAACTATTTTTGAAATCTCCTTTGGTGTGACGAGTGCATTCAGCAAATCACACACTCTTTGACATGTGCTTTCCTGATTACTCATATGGGCAAAAGTTTCTGAAAAGGTATGGATAATAGTGTTAGGTATGATTATGACATCAATATATGTTTGGTTTCAAAACAATTGACGTAGTGCCTGCTGAGAAAAAAACAACTAAATGTTCATTGTAAATTTTGCTTCCCCACCCTGTATATCAGACAATTACAATGATTCTACAGTAGAATATCAACTCACCCTAATGCAGAACCAGTGGAACCCTGGACTTGTTTCCCTGAAACTAGACGGTCCCATCTGGGGCTGATGATCCAGTCTACTACTTGGTAATTCATCATCGCAGAAAACCCAGACACACAAAGATATGAGGTTGGAAATAGAAGAAGGACTTTCAGGGCTTTTGTGGCGATATCCACATATTCTGCTTTGACTTTAATCCAGAATGCAGAGGTCTGAAGTTGTATCAAACATGGATGGATGTGTCAGAGCAGTTTGGAGGTGCTTGTGTGTCACCTGTTGGGATGAACCTGTAACTGAGGCAGGAATCCTGATATTTGCTTCTAAATGCAGCTTTCTGTTTGCAGGCAGTCTGTCACCCTTCTGCAGCCTCGTCGTTTCCTCGTTTCTTCCTGAAAAAGTTCTCCAGTAAATTTAGTTTTTGGCTCATTTCTTTAGCTTGTGTTACTACTGATTCATAAAACGGCGCACCTGACTTTAACAGTTGTGAGGTGAGGGTGGAAACGGTCGCTTTTCAAAATAAAATCTCTGGAAGACTAATGGAAAAAAATTGCTTTAATATCAACCACCTTTTTTTTTTTTTTTTTGCGGCCTGGTACCAAATGATCCACGGACCAGTACCGGTCTGGGGAGTGGGGGTTGGGGACCACTGCTCTACAGCCAACTTGAGAAAAACCTATGTTGTTATGAACTGATGATACTGTGGTTATACAGGGTGCATTAAAAAAAAAAAAAAACTATACATTTTGAAAAATTACCCCCAGTTCCGCCTTTGGTAATTTTTTGGAATTTTCTTTTATGAATGTCAGTAGGTAGGGGATTGGTGGATATTTGTCTAAATTTACAGACCCAGGTTTTCATGCACGAGTGAGCAGGGGCAAATTGCGCAATCCAAGTTAAAACTGGTTTGTGTGAACTGGCGGCGGGATTTAAATCCAATCAAAGGTCATGGGAGGGGACAATGGGCATCCATCTGGTTTTCCACAAAATCGCCAGGTTACAGCTTTAACACTTTGTCCACCATGTCAGTTTCATTTCTTTACCCATGGCAGCTGTTCCTGCCTTTCAAAGTTAATTCAACTTGTTTAGGCCTGAAAGTGTCACTGAGGACAGGACAAGTTAGGGTTGACAGGGGTCGACAACCTTTACAAGCTAAAGAGCCATTTTTGTCTCGAAAAAAAGAAAGAAATCTGACTGGAGCCATGAAAAACGTATTTAAACCCGTCTACTGTACATTTTACCATGAAGTGGCTGCTCTGCTGTAGCCTATTTCAGATTAGTTTACTATTTAACTTTGTATTTGCATTACAGTAATGCAATGTCTGGTGCATTTATGAAATTATACAACTACAAGAAAGAAAACGTTCAAGATTTGGACCACTTTTTTAAGGATGAACACTATTGTGTAATGGAGAAAAAGCACAACTCTCATGTATAGTGGCTTACTTACAAACTACAAACAAATGCAAATTGAGGATCTTGTATTGAATTTGGCAAGAAAATAATCCATTTTGGTTTATATGCTGTAAAAAAAATTTTTTATTCCATGTAAGGCCTGCGCATTTCTGCAGATGGACAAAGTTAAAATAGATTTAGGCCTATACCGATGTTAAAATGTAATAACACATTCAGTTCATTTCAAAATGTTCCTTGTGTTTTTTGACCAGAGGAGCCATACAGAGATGCTAAAGATGGGATTGCGCAATTTGCCCCTGCTCACTCATGCATGAAAAAACCTGGGTCTGTACATTTGGACAAATATCCACCAATCCCCTACCTACTGACATCCATAAAAGAAAATTCCAAAAATTATCAAATGCGGAACTGGGGGTAATTTTTCAAAAATGTATAGTTTTTTTTTAATATACACCCTGTATAACCGCAGTATCACCAGTTCATAACAACACAGGCTTTTCTCAAGTTGGCTGTAGAAGATGTGTGAAGTCGAATCTTAATATCCCCATCAGTATCCCTATCCTTGGCTCAGACGCAGTTAGCGCTGATAGCTGTAATTTGTCATGTCACTTTCCCCTCTTCATTTGCACGGCATGTGTTTATAGTCCCCGCTGCTTAAAACAATGAACAAACAAAACAATATTTATGCGATGATAAAAACATAATCTGAGTCAGGTCAAAAAGACCAGACAAATAGAAAGTCATCCACCAATCACCATCTGCGTGAGGCATTTTTTTTAGTCCAGTATTTTCAGACAACACAATGTGCTACTGTTTGTCGTCTAACTACAGTATCATGGGATCAGGCACACTGGTAGCTAAATTCAACTTTTTTTTTTTCCTTTTTATTTTTGGAACTCCTCACTTTTGTATTGTTTCAGAATCCTTTGGCAGGAGAGGCAGGAAAGTAGCAAGAGGGGGAGCCAAGAAAGACAGGGAGATATACAAAAATGGTTTCACCCTAAGGGGAAGAAAGGTTTTAGGATGATCCCATGTATTTTCCTAGATTAAATATTAACCCTTTATAGGATACTCATAGAAATACTCTGAAATTCAAAGTTTAAACCTTAATGTGTAACTGGAGAACATATGATTTTATTATTTTTGAGAAATTTTTCCATTTTTTTATTGTCATGTCGAAAAATCATGGTCAATGAAATCACCATATTTGGTTCCATGCCCATATGTAGCACAAAAATAAAATAAAATAAAATAAATACAAGAAGTAAATATAAAAAATACAAGAAAAATGCATGTAATGTGAAAGGAACATGCATTTTAGAACATTAGACCAACATGTGTGCCGATCCAGACCCCCGTCCACATCCACATGATCCCTTTGAACATCATTCCTTACATTAGTACCATTACTTCTTGGTACCTAACAAAGCAGGTCCACTCACTGTTCATGCAGAGGTGGACCTTACAGACCCTGTAGACCACATTGGACCTGAGATTATGGACTCACTGTCCTCACTGTAACTGCTGCTGTCACTGTCTTGTAATTTTGAAATGACCAAAAATAGTCACTTGCCTGATAAAGGGTTAACCCTTTATAAGGCACTCATAGAAATACTCCGAAATTCTAAATTTCAACCTTAGTGTGTTACTGGAGGACACAACAAGACTTTATTACTTTTGTGAAATTTTTCTACATTTTTTATAGTCATGTAGAAAATCAAGGTCAGTGAAATTACCATATTTGGTTCCTTACTCATAAGTGGCAAAAAAATACAAGAATTAAATATAAAAAAAAAAAAAAACATACAAGAAAAACACACGTAATGTGAAAAGAACATGTATTTTAGAACATTAGAACATCACTTTTAGAACATTACAACAGCTCAAGTGCTGATCCAGACCCCCGTCCACATCCACATTATCCCTTTGAACATCATTCCTCACATTAGTACCCAGGGGCGCCACTACCAATTGTGGGCCCCATGAAAGGTAAACATTGTGGGGTGGGTGGGGGGTTGTTTGGTGTATACATCACATCACTTACGCTAGTGTGAAAACAAAACTGAAATTTAACATGCTTTCAACGTCCGACTCCCGACTTCTAGACCTCTCTTATACAGCAGGTCTTATACGAAATTTTTACAACTTCTAACCTGTATCCACTGGACCCCCTCCACAGCTCTACGGGCCCCCCATAAATGCTGGGCAACATGAACTTGTCATGTTTACCCCCCTTTATCGGCACCCCAGTTAGTACTATTATTTCATGGTACCGAACAAAGCAGGTGCACTCACTGTTCATGCAGAGGTGGACCTTACAGACCCCGGAGACCACATTGGACCTGAGATTGTTGCCTCACTCTAACTGTTGCTGTCACTGTCTTGTAATTTGGAAATGACCAAAAATAGTCACTTACCTGATAAAGGGTTAACCCATTGTTGGTCAAATTATTATTTTTGGTAATTTCCGCACACATTACAAGACAGTGAGTCAACAGTCTCAGGTCCAATGTGGTCTCCAGGGTCTGTAAAGTCCACCTCTGCATGAACAGTGAGTGGACCTGCTTTGTTAGGTACCATGAAGTAATGGTACTAATGTAAGGAATGATGTTCAAAGGGAGAATGTGGATGTGGACAGGGGTCTGGATCAGCACTTATGTTGGTCTAATGTTCAAAAATACTTGTTCCTTTCACCTTACATGCGTTTTTCTTGTATTTTGTGTATATATACTTCTAGAATTTTTTTGTTTTTGCTTCAAATGAGCAAGGAACCAAATGTGGTAATTTAATTAATCTTGATTTTCTACATGACAATAAAACATTTTGAAGAATTTCACTGAAGTAATAAAGTCTTATGTCCTCCAGTAACAGACTAAGGTTGGAATTTTGATTTTCAGAGTATTTCTATGTGTGTCCTATAAAGGGTTAAGTCCACACCAAACGTCAGCTTGAATCAACATACTGTAACATGTGCAGACACTATTGTTTTTGCTGGAGCAAGAGGTCTTACAGTGTGTGTCTGTGAATATCCCACAGTTCTGTCAGTGTCTAGTCTGTTTTTACTGCAGAATTATGAACACATACAGGCACACACAATGCACAAAGGAGTTATAGAAATGCATATTATACTGCTCTTTGTATGTTTTAGTTTTTATAAATGTCTGCTTTAAATGATAACTTCAGCCTGCCCAGAAACGACAAGTGAAATTAGCATTAGTGTTACAACCTGGCACACTACATCTCTCCTGTTTAACCTTTTCATGCATGAATTATTAGAACCTTAATCAAGATTTTTTTTTTCCTGAGTGTTTTTATTCCTCTTTAGGGATGAAAAAAAAAACAAAAAACGATGTGATTTAATTTTTTTTTTTAATCAACCTGTTTTTCATGGAGTTACAAAAATGTCCCCTCAGTTACACCATGAATTTTATTCTTGAAGCAAAGAAACATGTATTTAAAACCCAATATCATAAAGTGATATGAAAACAGTGAAATGAAACCATGTTTAATGCAGCTAATCTGATGTTTTCTCACATTTTAACATATTCTAATACTAGTTATTTCTCACTTCATGGAGATAATATGCAAAAAATAACAATTAACAATTGATTTCCACTCAAGAACCAATCAAGAACAGCAAATTTACAGTAATGGTATGAACTGCAGTTTATGAGATGATGCATAAGTGTCCACTGTGTTGGTTGATATGGAACTAAAACAACAAAACCCATGAATATACAAGAGTAAAGCTGTAGAGGAACTGTCCACTGTAGTGACCACTATGCATGAAAGGGTTATGGTTAATGTACACTACAAACATAAAGTTAAGGATATTTTTAATTTTTGGGCTATTTTTTTCAGCTGGGATTCTTGCACAGTGTTTTTTACTTTTTTGTGTGTGACTTGAATTGAAACACATTTTTTAAATGACCATAGTTTTATTTACAAATGGCAAAAATGACCAGAAAAAAAAAAAAAGAAGAAATATCCTTAACTTTTTCTTTACAGTGTATATTGTGCATTGTCCCTGTCTAGATGAATAAATAAAATACTAAAACGAAAAATTTAATGAGGGTAGTATTAATATATGTAAGATTAAGAGAACATCTTTAAAGTATGTAAAGAAAAGCAGATCATGTAAAACATAAAATGGATCGTTCAAACAGCTCCAGGCGCAGAAACACATATGTAAATATAGGCCCTGCAGTTGGAATAAACCCAGAAGAGACGTGATATTAAAATAAAGAAAAAAATGCAATTCAGCAGGGACTAGATATCCAGTGGTGGTATTCCCTAAGCTTTAACATCACAACAAACAACCATCAGATTGTGGGAAGGCTTAGTTCCACTCACAGTAAACACAGTGAAAATGCAGCTGGGGTTCTTTTATGCATCTTCATTCAAAGATTATAATACATGGTATTGAACCGACTCAATATCATCCAATTAAAAAACCCAATTATGGTTGAAATGGAAATGAACAGTAGAGGCTGCATGTGTTTCAATATGCACAAGACTTTTTTTTTTTTTTTTTTTCCTCCCATAAACTGAAACATTCATGTAATACAGGGGTGTCAAACTCATTTTGGTTCAGGGGCCATATTTAGCCCAAATTAGATCTCAAGCATGCCAGACCAGTAAAATAATGACTTAATAACCTATAAATAATAACAAATCCAAGTTTTTCTTTTTGTTTTAGTACAAAAAAACCCTATTTAAATTATGAAAATATTTACATTTTACAAAAAAGATGTGAATAATCTGAAAAAACAGAAATTAAATTTGAAAAGTTAGTGCAATTCTAACAATATTATGCCTCGACTTATTATTTATACATGTACATTAACACACAATGTTACATAAATATTTGGTAACAGGCAGAATATTGTTAAAATTTTGGAGTTTGGAACTAAAATTTGAACAATTTCTGCAATATTAGATCTCTTATTGTTATTAACACAACTATAAATCACAGTGGATCCATAAATGCACAAAACATTTAGTAAAAGGCAGAATATTGTTCAAATCACACATTTTGGGTTGTTCATCTTTGTTTTTATTTATGTATTTATTTGCATTTTATTGTGAAAGAATAGTTTTGTCAATGTTAATATTTTCACAGTGCAATCTTATTTTTTTCACTTAAATTTTTTCCACATAATTTTTCCCAAAGAAAATTTGTACTAGTCATTATTTATGGGTTATTGTGTTATTTTTATTTTTATTTTTTTTTCAAATTTTACATTTACACAAACATGTACCCATACACAGGGAACTACACAGACACAACATATACAAACAAACAATACAACAAACGTACCAAACCCCCCCCAAAAAAAGAAAAGAAAAGAAAAGAAAGCAACAAGATAAATAATGTTATCAACTCCTCTTTACAATATTCAGGGCTGGGTCAATACAATGCAAACTAATTATGGGTCATTGTGTTATTTTTACTGTAGGTCACACTGGTCTGTATGTGGAACCTGAACCAAAATGATTTGGACAGCCTTGACTGTTCAGGTTCATTTTTTCATTTTCATCCTGCAGGGCCGGAATGAAACCTTTGGCGGGCCAGATTTGGCCCCCGGGCCGCATGTTTGACACCTGTGTCTTAAATCAACAGAGCGCTGACCTGCGTTTCTATCTTTATTCTTAATTTTTTTCCTTACTGGTTTATGGTTAAAGACTGCAAAACAAATAAACACATTTACACGGTGCATTTTCAGCAGACTTTCTATGTGTGTACGTCTTCCTGTCTTCCATGCTTAAATGTCCATGTGTGTAATTACAAGGATTTTGAGTGATTTCTGTTTTATACTTCCAATCCTTCTCCTTTGAGAGGATGACAGATCCAATTCACTGCCACAGACGACAGTTTGTGTTTATGCCAATTGCTTGTATGAAATGTCTTGTCAGTACAGTAGCAGCTCCATGCTTTATGCCCTAGCTTTCTAGGGAACACAAAGTACAGTACTTCATCATCATCTTGTCATTCTTTTCTCATAAACTGCGTGACAGATTTGGGGTTTAATGCAAATGAAATTCAAATTGGACACATTTTGCTCTTTTGGTTTTGAATAAAAGTTGCAACAGGTGGCATTAATGGACTATTGCATGATGTAAAAAGGAAGAGAAGTGAATTCAAGGAGAAAAACGGGTCAAAATGAGCAATGCCGAAACGGATGAGAAAGAGCAGAAGAACATTTTCACTAGTTGCTTTTCCATTGACCCTCAAATTGCACATAAACACGCAGATGGGGCCTCGACTTCAAGCTTGAAAAACACTGCAGTAAGGTATTAACCCTTTCATGCATAATGGTCACTACAGTGGACAGTTATTCTACAGCTGTTCTCTTGAATATTCATGGGTTTTGTTATTTTAGTTCTATATCAGCCAACACAGTGGACGCTTATGCATCATCCCATACACTGTAATTCACACCATTACTGTAACTTTGCTGTTCTTGACAAACCTGATCTGCAGTAACATGTTTCAGTGTAAATCAACTGTTATTTGTTAGGGAAAAAAAGTTGTTGTTTTTTTTTTTTTGTTTGCATATTGTGTCGATGAAAAGAGTAATAATTAGCATGAGAGTATGTTAAAATGTGAGATGTCAGATTTTATTTCATTGTTTTAATATCAGTTTCTGATACTGGGTTTTAAACACGTTTCTTTACTTCAAAAATGAAATGCATGGACATTTTTGTAACTCCATGAAAAAAAAAAAACTTGATCACACTGTTTTTTTTCATGCCTATGGAGGAATAAAAAAACTCGAGAAAAATCTTAACTAAGGTTCTCATGGTTAGTGCATGAAAGGGTTAAAGCACACACATTGCATTTTTTCATTGAAAATTTGGTATTTTTCCCACATTGAATTTACTGATCATGTAGATTTCCATACAAAGCTCAGATTAAAGTTGAGGGTTATTCTATCAGAAACCGAGAAAACTGAAGAAAAAATGACCTTTTCAGCAAAATTTAGCATTAACTGAACATAAACCAAGTGTCTCCATCCACTGTCATTGATCCAACTCCATGGGTTTTACTGGTGAATCAATGTTGTAGAACAAGGGTGTCAAACTCATTTTAGTTCCGGGGCCACATTCAGCTAAATTTGATCTGAAGTGGGCCGAACCCATGTAATATATAAATAATGTCACCTCCAAACTTTTCTCTATGTTTTAGAGCAGGGGTGTCAAACTCATTATAGTTCAGGGGCCATATCCTCCCAATATGATCTGAAGTGGGCCGGACCAGTAAATTAATAACATAATAATATAAAAATAATGCCAACTCCAAACATTTCAATATGTTTTATCGTGAAAAAAGTAAAATTATATTATGGAGACGTTTACATCTATAAACTGTCCTTTTAAAAATGTGAACTAGAAGCACTCGGAGAGCGCAGACCTCCGCCAAGGCTGATCAGTGGCCCCCCCCATTGGCCCCCCCACCTAGGGTTTGTTTGTCTGTCTGTCTGTCTGTCTGTTTGTTTGTCTGTCCGTTAGTGTGCAACATAACTCAAAAAGTTATGGACAGATTTTGATGAAATTTTCAGGGAGCGCAGACCTCCGCCAAGGCTGATCAGTGGCCCCCCCCGTGGGCCCCCCCACCCCTGATCACCACCAAAATTTAATCATTTCTTCCTTATCCCATTTCCAACAAACCCTGAAAATTTCATCAAAATCTGTCCAAAACTTTTTGAGTTATGTTGCACACTAACAGACAGACAAACAGACAGACAAACAAACCCTGGCAAAAACATAACCTCCTTGGCGGAGGTAATAACATGAACAACCATGAGGAAACTGAAATTTATTTAGAAAAATAAGTGCAATTTTAACTATATTATGCCTCTGTTTATCATTTCTAAATGTGCATTATAACTTACAGATTGCAATGGATCTGCAAATACACAAAATATTTTAGTAAATGGCAGAATATTAGTAAAATTGCACATACTTCTCTTAAGATATTTCTAGTTTTTCATATTTTTTGTGAAAGGCTAGTTACCTCTACTGTTTTTGCCAGCGTTGGTTTGTCTGTCTGTCTGTCTGTCTGTCTGTCCGTGTCCAAGATAACTCAAAAAGTTATGGATGGATTTGGATGAAAATTTCAGGAAATGTTGATACTGGCACAAGGAACAAATGATTAAATTGTGGCGGTGATGGGGGGGGGGCGGGCTGATCTGCCTTGGTGGAGGTCTGCATTCTCCGAGTGCTTTTGTAGTTTGTAAATTTAAACATTTTCATGGAATTTCACTTTTTTACACTAAAACAGAGGAAAAATTTGGAATTGTCATTATTTGTAGGTTTTTATAGAATAGAATACAATAGAATACAATAGAATACAATAGAATACAATAGAATAGAATAGAATACAATAGAATAGAATAGAAAGTACAATCCTAAAAGGTACAATCCCCGACATAAAAAAAACACACATACACAATCACACTCGCATAATAAATAGATAAAGAAAGTAAAAACACACAGACACAATCACACTACCACAAAATACATTAAAAAAAAAAAAAGTATGATAGTATTTTACTGATCTGACTCACTTGAGACTAAAATAGGGCTTTATATGGCCCCTAAAGTAAAAGGATTGACTGTTTATAGCTTGAGTGTAATTTTTGCATTTCACAAATTCATCCTATGGGCCGGACTGGACCCGTCGGCGGGCCAGATTTAGCCCCCGGGCCGTATGTTTGACACCTGTGTTGTAGAAGATGACGATTAGTAAGTTGTTGGTTTTTTTTGTTTTGTTTTGTTTTATTTTTATTTTTTTATTTTTTATTTTTTTTATCAATTACCAGAAATTTCAGGCGACCCCATTTGAATTGATAAAAAAAGATTTAAAAAAAAAAAAAAAAAAACTTACTCCTGACCCCAGGGCTGAAAAACACTGCCCTAAACGTAGGATTAAAAGTGACAACTCAACCCCACTCTTGCGTTTTCGGCTCAGATCCTTCCCCTCTAAACTCCATCTCCCTTTCTCTTTCCTCTTTCATTCCGATCCAAATGTGGCGAGCGATCTGAAAACACCATGTCCTACACCGACCTCCCTTTAATAGAGTCGGTGTTATTGAATGTGATGGATGAATGAGCGAACACGCACACCAAACACATGATGTATGGCTGGAGGCCGCTGCGCCCTTTTCCATGTTTTTATTAAGGAAACTGTAGCGCACCTTCAAGTGGAGCTCCTAGCCTCTTGTAAAAGCTCTCAATCAGCGACCGTACACTTCACAACAGCCAAAAGTATATGGGGGGTGGGGGGGCTGTGTACTTGACTGTGTGTAGACATGCTTACATGCTTTTTGGACACAGCTTGACACCATTGTTGTGCAGGTGGTGTGTGTTTTGGGTACAGCCCACTGTGTATATGTGTGTGTGCATATCCGGCTCAGTGACGCTCGCTGCCTTTCAGACCTTCTGGGCCTGTTACTCCCCTGCAACAGCACCAACCTGTCAGCCCCCCCCCCCCCCCCCCCCCCCCCATCCCTCCTCCTCCTCTTCCTCCCTCCTCCTCCTCCTCTTCCCACTGTGTGTCTCGCTCAGTCTCAGTGTGAGGTGATGAATGGTCCCCAGGTGACAGGGTGACAGTAGTTGGAACTGCTCAGTCTGTCTTTCTCTCACTAGGAGTTTGAAAGATACTTCTTTTTTTTTTTTTTTTTTTTTGCTGTAGATACTACCCTTCAGAGGTGATCTCTTCATGTTGTGGATTATGACCCCCTGTAGCGCCGCATTATGTAATAACGATGCATTATGTAATAATGTACAGAGTTTTTACCTCATTATGTAATATCACCGCCACATTTTGTAATAAAATTCTTCAACGCGTTTTGTGATAACATGCCACATTTTGTAATAATTTTTTTTTTTTTTTAATTATTTTTTTATTGAAAGAATTTACACATACCAGTCAAAAGTTTGGACTCACTTGTTTTTTTGTTTATTTTCATGACTATTTACATTGTAGATCCTCTCTGAAGGCATCAAAAACTATGAATGAATATGGAATTATGTAGTTCAAAAAAGTGTGACATAACTCAAAGCATGTTTTATATTTTAGATTCTTTAAAATAGCCACATTTTGCTTTTATTACTGCATTGCACATTCTTGGCATTCTCTCGATGAGCTTCAGGACATAGTCACCTGAAATGTTTTCCAATATTCTTGAAGGAGTTCCCAGTGATGCTGAACACTTGTTGTTCATCTGTGGTCCATCTCATGCCATTTAAATGAGAAGATGAGTCCAAACTTTTGACTGGTAGCGTAGATTTTTACAAACATTGAAAATCAGACAGATACACAAACTATATACATCAATTTTGTGATAACATACCATATTTTGCTAAAAAAACATCTTTTTTTTTCTATTTTTATTGGAAGAATTTAGATTTTGGGTTCATATTCATGTCATCATTTCAACAAAATCGGATCTCAAAAGCTTCTCATATCACACCCATCCCTGCCAGTGTTGCACAAAATATTCCATCTTCAAATTTACAGCAAAGGTTTTGTAAAAAAAAATTCTTGAATGCATTTTGTAATAAACTTGGCCACATTTTGTAAAAATTTATTACATATTGCAACAGTTACTTACAACAGCAGCTTGGCTCTAAGGAGTCGTTTGCATCTGTCAATGTCACTTGCACACTTGTAAAAAGTGGCCTACTGCACGTTTGCTACTTTATCATTATTATTGCTGTTTTTTTGTCACTTTAACAAACTTGTGTATATATATATATATATATTTTTTTTTTTTTTTTTTTTTTTTTTTTGCATTTGATGCATACTGTCTTGCGCTACTGCACACACCTGAATTTCCCCCTTGGGGAATCAAAGTATGTCTTATCTTATCTTATCTTATCTTAAAATGCGAGTGTAGCACTTTTTTTTAAAGGAAGTGTAATAATTTGGTGCATTATGTAATAAACCATCAAAATTTATGCTTTGATTGGAAAAAACATGATACAATTTAGTGTTTTTTTTGTTCTATGTGTGTTATGTATATGTTATGTTCTCTATAAAAACAATTCCAATTGTTTAGACATTTTTTTGCACTACTGATGGAAAAAAATTCAATTAAAAAAATAACTGTGAAAAAAATAAAAACCATAACACCAGCCAAACAACATTAAGCATTCCATCTTAATTAGAATTCAATTAAAAAAAAAAAAAACTAATGGAAGGTTCAATTAGTCAAACCTAAATCAAATGTAACTGTATTCATTATAATAGAGAATGTGTTTGAAAGCTACAGACAAAAGCTGCACTAATTATTAAGGATTACCGACAAGAAACGTACTGATGCACTAAAATTTGGAGACACAATATGAAAGAAGTTATTATAAAAAGTAGCAAAGTTTATTACAAAATGTGCTCAAGCATTTTATTACAAACTGCGCCCTGTTATTACAAAATGCAGCGTTATTACACCACAGGTTCTAGATCCTGGACTTCATCATTGTCAGTACTGAGGATGGGATGCTAATGGGGGGGGTGTTTTTAAAATCCACATCCTGACCCTTAGGGGCAACATCCCAGTCCCCCGACACAGATATTTGTTGTGTATTCACACATGCTGTACCGCATTTGTCCAGCAGTCACCGCCAAAGCGTTCACATGATTCAGACCATAGCGATATGATTATAAGGCTGTTGCATTCCAAAATTACTAATATCTCCCAAAATATTGATCCTATCAGCTTGCCGTTTTCGCTAGTCTGTTCCTTGACCAAAAATACAAAAGTATGCTGAACTGCTGCAGTCAGCTCTGTACGGATTTTGTGTGATACCTAAGACACACACACAGTCCATTTCGCTTTTATAACATGGATATAGATGAGGTGAAAAATGATTACATTATTACGTAATGCACTGTTATTACTTAATGCTTCGCTACAGACCCTTTCATCCTCTTTATAAAACAGATACCGCGGCCTTGAATTTCTCATTGGACATCCTATAAAGTCTATTTCTGGTAGAAAATTATCTGTGTCTGAAATGACCTGTGGTTACTGATATTATCCCCAGTTAAAGTTTACTACCTGTACACTTCTCACCAGTCTTCAGTGGCTTTTGTTGTGTTTTTGCCCTTTTCTTTATTTGGTTTTGTATGAGACGTGGATTCATAGAGTTTCTTTTTGTGCATAGATGAGCCAGAGCCAGCGACTAACACCCCAACAGATCAGAATACAAAACACACGCCACAGTATTTGATGTGTATAAAGCATGTCTCACCATGAAAAGAACTGACAATGAATGGATGAAACTTAACAAAGTAACAGCTGCTAAACTGATATGATAAATAGCAACAAAAAAAAAAAAAAAGCTTCTGAGGTGAAATACTCCAATAAACAGTGTAACATTAAGAGACTATAAACCAGGGGTCTCAAACATGTGGCCCGGGGGCCAAATGTGGCCCACCTAAGGGTCTAATCCAGCCCATGGGATGAATTTGCAAAGTGCAAAAATCCCACAGTCAAGGCTGTGGGACTCATTTTTGTTTAGGTTCCACATACAGACCAATATGACCTCAAGTAAAATAACAGCATAATAACCTACAAAAAATTATGACTCCATATTTTCTTCTTGGTTTGATGTGAAAAAAATGACACTATGCCTGTAAATAATGACAACTTCAAATTTTGTCTTTGTTGTAATGAAAAAAAATAACATTAACCCTTTCATGCATAAGTCACTCCAGTGGACAGTTATTCTCCAGCTGTTCTCTTGTATATTAATGGGTTTAGTTATTTTAGTTCCATATCAGCCAACACAGTGGAGACTTAGGCATTATCTCATACCCTGACATTCATACCATTACTGTAACTTTGCTGTTCTTGATAAACCTGATCTGCACTAACATGTTTGAGTGTAAATCAAGTGTTATTTGTCAGACAAGAAGGGTTTTTTTTGCACGTTATCTCGATGAAGTGAGGAATTAATAGCATTAGAATATGTTAAAATGTGAGAAGACAACAGATTAGCAGCATTAAACATGTTTTTATTTCATTGCTTTCATATCCCTCTCTGATATTGGGTTTTAAACACGTTTCTTTACTTCAAAAATTAAATGCATGGATATTTTTGCAACTCCACAGAGAAAAAAAACTGGATCACATTGTTTTTTTCATGCCTACGAAGGAATAAAAACACTGAAGAAAAAAATCTTGACTAAGGTTCTCACAATTAATACATGAAAGGGTTAAATTTAATTAACTTTTCGACACGATATTCAAGCAAATTTTATCTTCAATACTGCCGAACTTCAGTCTGCCAGTATTCTCTGAAATATCGTGGACCAAATCTGTGGAATAATCTAAGACGTGAACTTCAATCAACATCTACTTTATCATTGTTTAAAGAGCATCTGAAAAGGACTTTAATTCATAAAAAAATGTAAGGCTGTATATCACTTGATTTGTATTTGATGATTTGTAATGTGGATTACATTTTTATTGTTTTTACTTTAGTTTATTATTTCAGTTATATTGTGTTTTTTAATTATTTTTTTGTGTATTGTTCATTTCGGGGGGAGGTATTCATGTAAGCCTTCTTTTTTTGGCTTCTAACCTCTCCTGCACAATTTTGTTACTTGTTTGAATGTTGTTTTTTCCATTGCTGTTTTTATTTTGTGCAAATAAACAAACAAATAAATAAATACATAAATACATAAATAAATAAAATTATGAAAATACTTACATTTACAAACTATCCTGTAACAATAAAATGTGAATAATCTGAACAAATATGAACAACCTGAAATGTCTAAAGAAAATTAAGCACAATTTTAACTATTTTCTGCCTGTTATTAAGTGTTTAATGTCTTTGTGGTTCACAAAAAAATGATTCATGGGGTTAGTAATTTAAGTTTAAAAACAAGAGCTTTGCTTAAAAAATGAAGTTTGTTACACGTACACATTTAAATCAGTTGATAAGTTATTTTATTAAGCTGGTCTAAATCAGGGGTGGGCAATTAATTATCCTGTGGGGCCACGTGAGAAACTTTGACAGTTATTAAGGGCCGGATCAATTCACTTGCAGCTCTGCTCAATATATATCTGTATAAAAACAGTAAATGAAACAGTACAATGATACAATGGAAATGTAGAGCGCAGAATACAACTATCTGATGAATATTTACAAAAACATTTTCACAAATGTGCAAAACCAGCTCCATGTTAATTTTACATGAAAAACAATAAATGCAGCTTTGTTTGTTTGCATATCTCAGTTCCTTTTCTGACTTCAGTGAAGAAATGCTTAGAAGTCCATGTCTTGTTAAAATCTCTGCTTTCTTAATCGATCTTTCTTTCTTTTTTTTGGCATTAGCTGACATCTTAATGGGCTGAAACTGACCAACAAACCAAAAAGCTTTATGCTGAGAATGGAAAGTATGTGCGAAAACACGCTAATTTAGCAGATCCTACTAAATAAAAGCTGTGCCGTTGCATTTATTACCCTAATTCACAGGTGTCAAACATGCGGCCCGGGGGCCAAATCCGGCCCACCAAAGGGTCCAGTCCGGCCCTTGGGATGAATTAGATATTGAAGATATTAACAATTCTTTTAGTTCAGGTTCCACATTCAGACTAATTCAATCTGAAGTGGGCAGGATTCAGTATAATACTATCATAATAACATATAAATAATGAAAACTCCAAGTGTTTCTCTTTGTCAGTGTAAATATTTTCATGTATATACACTGAAACAAAAAATGTGAATAACCTGAACAAATATGAACAACCTGAAATGTCTTAAGAGAAGTACAATTTTAACAATATTCTGCCTGTTACTAAATGTTGTGTGTATTTGTAGATCCGATCTGTAAGTTGAGTTAATAATAAGATGACATATAATATTGTAGAAGTTATTCTTATTTTAGTTCTAAATTCCAAACTTCCAAATTTCAACAATAATATGACTGTTGCCAAATGTTTGTGTAATATTGTGTGTAATGCACAAGTACAAGTGAAAAGTTGAGGTGTAATATTTTTTAAAAATCACTTCTTTTTCTGTTTTTTTCTGGTATTTTTTGCTAGTTATTCACATCTTTTTTGTTTGGATAGTTTGTAAATGTAAATATTTTCATAATGTAATGTTTTTTATGACACTAAAACAAAGAGAAAAAATTGGAGTTGTCATTATTTACAGGTCATTATGCTATTATTGTAATGGTTTGGCCCGCTTGAGATTGAATAGGGGTGAATGTGGCCCCTGGACTAAAATGAGTTTGACACCCCTGCCCTAATTAATATTTGCATTGACTTTTAATTTGCCAGTGACCTCATGTGGGCCGGTCAGGGTCAGGCATGTGGCCCGTGGACCTTACTTTGCCCAGGTCTGGTCTAAACGAAAAACAAGGAAAACAGTCTTAACTTAATAACATATTGATTTTGAACAGACATTTCTGCCTTTAACTTAACAAAGAAGTATATTAAGTAAGAACAGCTTAAAAATCTTGTAGGCTTCCTTTAAAAGCCGAGTACAAATCTGAAGTGCCTGATACTTTGTGGCAGACCCATGAACACTGAAGTCAAAGTCGACATTGAGACCGATGGATGAAAAAGTGTCTTTGCAGATCCGATCCATAATGTACATGTATAAATGATAAGTTGAGGCATGATATTGTTAAAATTGCACTTATTTTTCTTAAGAAATTTGACCTTTTTTTTTTAAGTTATTCACATCTTTTTTTGTTTGGATAGTTAATAAAAGTAAGTATTTTCATAATTTAATGGGGTTTTTTGCACTAAAACAAAGACAAAAATCTAGAGTTGTCATTATTTCTAGTTTAATATGTTATTATTTTACTGGTCCGGCCCACTGGAGATCAAACTGAGCTGAATGTGGCCCCTGAAAGAAAATGAGTTTGAGACCCCTGCTGTAGACGGTTGTAGCCCTATCAGCCCACCCGCGGGCCGAAAAAATTATATTACTAGAAGCACTCGGAGAGCGCAGACCTCCGCCAAGGCTGATCAGTGCCCCCCCACCCCGTGCCCCCCCCCCCCCGATCACCACCAAAATTTAATCATTTCTTCCTCATCCCATTTCCAACAAACCCTGAAAATTTCATCCAAATCTGTCCATAACTTTTTGAGTTATGTTGCACAGTAACGGACAGACAAACAAACAAACAAACCCTGGCAAAAACATAACCTCCTTGGCGGAGGTAAATATTCATCTACTATAAAAATATAATAAATCAGGACAGTGGATGTTTTTTTCAACTTTTGCTCAAAGTTTAGACCCTAATGTTAATAGAAGTACATCAAAAGTGTATTTTAATGCAAACTTTAATGTTCAAACATGATTTTTAATCTTTGTGGGGTGAAATATACACTATTAAAAATCTCCGACACAAATTTATGCATATCATCGTCAATCCAGCCGAAAAAAAACAGGCGAGGATAAAAAATTGTAATTTCTCTTTTAGTTTGTTACAGTTTACTCAGGCATAGTAATAGATACAATATTTTAGACAATGGGAATAGATTCTGTGAGGTCTCTAAATGTCCGTAGACACCAAGAACATCCATATGAACCTTAATATTATAAGTATTATAAGTAATTCTTCATTTACTTTGGGTATGTCTTTTTAGGCGTTTTTCCCCTAAAAATATGGTCAGGGTTAAACAGGTTGACACACTTACACCTTTGTAAAAGTCAAAAACCCGTTCTTTGCATTTCCCACAACACAGATGCACAATCCTACAGAAAATTTCTCTCACACGTCCTTAAAATGAGCTGCTTGGGTTCACCATCTGTTAAAACCTATGATTATACCATACTCCACCATGACAGCGCTTGTTTAATTTTCACCGTTGCTGCTGCTCTTATATCAAGCATTTCAGTGTAAGGCCGCGGTATAATTATGATTTATGTCAACAATGAGGCTGTGTTTTTCACTGTTTGATTGCTTGTTCACTGAAGTGCTGGTACCTAAACGGTCCCTTGTCAGAATAAATTAATAAATATCGGGCCTATTCTCTGTGTTCCTCTCTCTTTTCTGTTCCGTTCTTTGTTTTCCGTCGCTGCCTCGTGCTCAGCGGCTGCTTCATCCCAGTGAATGCTAAAAAATTAAATAAATAAACAAAAATACACCACTGCTCTTATCACCCAAACTAATCTATTTACATTGTTCCCAAGCGTCCGGGAAAACCTGGAAAATTATTGACCAATTTTCCAGTCATGGAAAACATAGAAAATGAGAATAAAAAAGGTCAAATGTCCTGGAAATAGTTACAGGGTTTCTGCCGGTATCAGCAAATGTAATTGACTGCTTTTTAATGCCACTTTAAACAAATGTAATGCCCACACCTCCAGATTTTTCCTGTATTTTCAAGATACAGGAAAATATCAATGAAATGACAAAAACAGACATGTCAAATGTAAAATAACACAAAAAAACTGTAACTGTGAATAACCATAAAATTTCAAATTTTTTCAAATTTTTAAAAGAAATTTTTTCTTTTTTCAAAGAAAAAAACAGTTAAAATACATTTGCAAATATATCATAATTTCACAAATATTTCTTTTCTATTTATGAGATTAAACTGTTTTTAAATTTAAAGTTGAATACTGTAAAAAAAAAAAAAAAAAAAATTATAAAATGAGATAAAATTACTGACAATTAACCGTAAAAGAAGTATTTGTTTTGTAAGTTTAACAAGACTTGTTTGTTAATTGACAAATATCTGGTGTAATTACAGGAGGTTTCAAAACAAAAATGTTGAATAAATGTATTTTTGTGAATGTATAACATGTATAAGCACTGATAAACTGTCCAAATACAGTTTTTATCAGTGGATTGGACAACTTAGTCTCACTGAAAATTATTGATAAATATATTTATAGATAATTTGATTGTTTTAATACATGTAAATATTCTTTATGAAACATTATAAGTCAAAAAAAAAAAAAAAAAAAAGCAAAATCTCATGTGAAGTTAGGGCAAAATACTGTATTTTAACTACGAAAAATTACCATATTTTTATGAGATGGTTATTTTCCCTTATTTTACAGTGTTTTTTTCGGTACCCCTGCTGCCGGAATAATACCGTTTTTTTACTTTTTTTTTTTTTTTTTTACAGTGCAGGTTGTATTCCTCTATTATACAGTGGATCTTACACAACACCACCCCCTCCCTCCAGGATGAAGTTCATTTAGCAGAAGAAGGGATGTAAAAACCAGAGGGGGGGGGGGGTTGATCTCCCCCATCCCTCCCAACAAATCACACCCTAGTTACAACTGTAGAAAAGAACACTTCTAAAGAATGAGGAGGACAGGGGAACGGATTAGTGCACAGGTGTCAAACATGCGGCCCGGGCGCCAAATCTGGCCTGCCGATGGGTCCAATCTGGCCCGTGGGATGAATTTGTGAAATGCAAAAGTTACACTGAAGATATGAACAATCAGTGGTGTCAAAATCATTTTAATTCAGTTTCCACATACAGACACATACAGTCCAATTAGAGTTCAAATGAGTCAGAACCAGTAAAATATTATCATAATAACCTATAAATAATGACAACCCCACATTTTCTCTTTGTTTTTTTGGTGTAAAAAAGTAAAATTACATGAAAATGTTTACATTACCAAACTATATTTTTACAAAAAATGTGAATAACCTGAACAAACGGAAATGTCTTAAGAAAAGTAAATGCAATTTTACCAATATTCTGCCTGTTACTAAATGTTTTGTACAATTGTAATGCGCATGTATAAATGATTAACTGATAAACCAAGGCAGAATATTGTTAAAATTGCACTTGTTTTTCTAAAGACAATTCAAGTTGTTCATGTGGATCAGATTTTTAAGGAAACTTTGTAGATGTAAACCTGATCAGAATATAATTTTACTTTTTTCACTGGTATTATTTTACCGGTCCGGCCCACTGGAGATCAAATTGGGCTGAATGTGGCCCCTGAACTAAAATGAGTTTGACACCCCTGGATTAGTGTATGACGGGATAACTTGTCTCTGTAGCGGCTGAAAATGTCCTGGAATATAATTTCAGGGAAAGAGTACATTTGACTATACCTTCAAAGACATGCTGACTCTCCCCTGAATCTGTTTATCTTTGTGCTGTGGAAGAAAAGGGAACTTTAGTGAAAGCTCAACAATGCGCTGCAACATCCTGCATTTCAACACTGAACTAAATACTCATTGCTTTTCTTTTCAAAGCTAATTGCTGGATTCTAGACACAGACACTGAAGGCTTTTCACCGCTCACTACTTGTATAAAATGTGGCGGTGGCTTGAATTCAAACGGCAGCACTTGGACTTGTGTTGTGTTTTGCAATGTATATCATTTATATATGACAGACAACTCATTACTTTCCAGCATTACCGCCTTGAAAATACTCTGCTAACGGTACCACTGAAAAGAGGCCAACCTGACTCTTGGCATGGACTCAAACTCTCCAATATGTTGCCCAGTTGAGTGTTTGATTGAGCCTGCCTGCTGAAGCAGATTAATGAGGTCTGCGCATACATGCCAGGCAAAGTCAGTGAATCAAAGAAATACCATCAAAGAGGTTTCAGAAAGAAATGCCACCAAGGTGATGTCTGTTTATAATTGCATCTGTATATGATTATTTAATACCACTGCTAATCACATGTTAGTCAAAGGCAGCCCGGTCTTCAGAATAAAATGTTACCGCTATACAGTTAAATAACACGCAGCCTATGTGAAGTTACTATAATTTGTCATTCAGTTCAGGTCAATTCAAGCAACTTTATTTGCAATACATGGCAATAGGAGCAGTTGCAATACACACAGTTGCATGATACAACAACTATTATTAGAAAAAGAAAAATACATGAAGAGACAATGAGGAATATTTACAATATTTACATAATGTTACAGCAGAAACTGAATGATGGATGATAATGTTTTTTCTTATTTTTAACCCATAAAGACCCAATGCTGTTTTTGTTTTTGTGGCAGTTCCCAAATGATTTTTTCTTCTCTTTTTTTGAACATTTGTGAAGTAATTTATCACCATTTATTCTAATATTGTGCTCAGTATTTTTGCTTTTTTAAAACTATTTTTATTAGAGCTGCAACTGATGAATCGACTCAAAGTGATCCAAAAAAAAAAAAAAAATCCTTCAACCACAATTCTCCTGAATCAAAGCTTTGTTTCCTTCATTTTTTCCATTTTAAATATTTTAATAAAGTTCTTCCCAGGCTTATCAAAGATTTTCCCAGGATTATCTCTGGACCTGCTGCGGTGGTCCTGCCTCTCTCCTGCCTTCATCATCATCACTTACTTATCCTCAACTGCCTCCATGTGTCTCCCCCTACTCCCCCCTTCTCCCCCTCTCCCCCAGTCTCTGTCTCTATCGCTCTCTCTTTTTCTCTTTCTTTACCCTCTCTCTTTAACCCCAACTGGTCCAGGCAGACGTCCATCCTCCAGGAGTCTGGGTCTGCTCCAGGTTTCTGCTGTTAAAGAGAAGTTTTTCCTTCCACTGTCACCAGTCACAAGTGTTTGCTCCTGGAGGATTCTGTTGGGTTTCTGTAAATTGGCTCAGAGTCTGGTTTTGACCAACTCTATATATAAAGTGTCATGAGATCACTTTTTTGTTGCAATCTGACGCTATATAAATAAAATTTGATTGACTGAGTGATTTAATTGGTTTTTGCCTGTAAGTTGCTTTGGAAAAAAGCGTCTGCCAAATGCATAAACATAAACATTTCTCTGCTGTTAAACATTGGTTCCACTGTTGTGTTTCACACGGACGCTTATTGTGACACACAAAGAAGCTTCAGTTCAGGAAAACTGCAAAAGCGTATCTCCCTTCAGTCAATTTGAATCGGGACTTTTTGCGTTGACTTCAAGCACTTAGTCGATTAATCAGTTGCGGCTCTAATTTTTATTGAAATTAGGACAATGACAATATAAAAAATTCATATATAGTATCCAATATATGTGATGTCAGAACAAGAACACTACAGCTGCACTTGCATGTACACACACACATAAAAAAGGAGGGGGGGGGCTACTTACTTAATATTGAATTATATTAATTATATTTTATCGAATAAAATAACTTTATATTATCTTTTAGTGAAAATTAGATTTTCTCCAAATGTATGTGTTGCATTCTTAAGTGAATATCAGGTATTTTCCTATATTTAGTTCACTGATCATGTAGATCAGGTGTCAAACATGCGGCCCGGGGGCCAAATCTTTCCCGCCAAAGGGTCTAATCTGGCCCGTAGGATGAATTTGTGAAATGCAAAAATTCCACTGAAGATATCAATCAATAGTGTAAAAATCATTTTATTTCAGATTCCATACATACACATATTAACCAATTAGATCTCAACCAGGTCATAATAACCTATAAATAATGAAAACTGCAGATTTTTTCTTAGTTTTAGTATAAAAAAAAGTAAAATTACATGAAAATATTTACATTAACAACTATCCTTTTACAAAAAATGTGAATAACCTGAACAAATACGAATAACGTGAAATGTCTTGACAAAAGTAAATGCAATATTATCAGTATTTACCTGTTACTAAATGTTTTGTGTATTTGTAATTGTAATGTAAGTTGTAACGCACATGTGTAAATGATAAACTGATAAACTGATGCAGAATATTGTTCAAACCGCACTTGTTTTTCTTAAGACATTTCAAGTTTTTCACGTTAATCAGTTTTTTAAGGAAATGATGTAGATATAAACATCATCATAATGTCATTTACTTTTTTCGCTGGTATTATTTTAGTGGTCCAGCCCACTTGAGATCATATTGGGGTGAATGTGGCCCCTGAACTAAAATGAGTTTGACAACCCTGATGTAGATGTTTCATTCAACATCAAATTAAAGTTAGCGTTATATCAAAAACAGACAAAATGGAAGAAAAAGTGACTTTTTCCATATCTATCAATAACTGAACATAAAAACACGTGTGTCCATCCACTGTCATTGATCCAACTCCATGGGTTTCACTGGTGAATCAGTGTTATAGAAGATAATGGTGTTTCCATGGTAACTATGGACCCTCTGAACGTCCAAATGGGTCATATCTGATGAGCATGAAAAGATGACAAACTGTATTTTACACCAGTTATTTACATGGATCGATAGGATTAGTGGATCAATAGGTATTAAACTTTTCATATCAGTAAATGATTGTGGTGGCCAGTGGACGTTGGGGTTTTATTGAATTGACAAGATGTCAGGGTTGTAGTAGATGGAGTTAATATCTGAATACTTAATTTTATAACCTACATAACTGTGATAAAATGTGAACGCCAGTAATAAAAATCAATCAGAATTTTGCATTTTGTAGGTAAACATTATTCAACACAACACTTACTGTTTTAAAAATCATGTAGAATCTTCTAACACTGGTACTGATGAGTGAGGTTTTGGATTACTTCAGGAAATATTTGTGACATTTATATAAATATATTAATATTAACACTCTCCAACCAGAGACCAGCAGTTCTTCTACTCTTCAGCAAAGTCAACCAAACCTGAAGTTGTTATATTACTTTATTCAGAACCATTACGTGGAGGCACATTTTCCACTTTTCCTCTAAAAAAAAATAAAAATCGCTGCCTCCATTGGTTAATTTGTTTCCAATCCAATCCAACTTTATTTGTAAAGCACTTTAAAACAACTGCAGTACTGCAATTGTTTGTTAGACTGAACACACAATCAGGTATAAAAACACACATTTTGCATTTTTTCATTGAAAATTTGGTATTTTCCCACATTGAACTCACTGATCATGTTGATTTTCATACAAAGCTTTGATTAAAGTTGAGGCTTATTATATCAGAAACAGAATACTGAAGAAAAAGGGACTTTTTCAGCAAAATCTCTCATTAACTGATCATAAAACAAGTGTTTCCATCCACTGTTGTTGATCCAACTCTGTGGGTTTTACTGGTGAATCAATGTTGTAGAAGATGACGGTGTTTCCATGGTAACTATGGAGCCTCTGAACGTCCAAATGGGTCACATGTGATGACCATGAAAAGATGACAAACTGAATTATTTACATGTATTGATAGGATTAGTGGATCCATAGGTATTAAACAGTTTAGATCAATAGATGATTTGAATCACCAGCAAGGTTATTATCGTTAACAAAAACTAACAAAATGATGAAAACTAGAATAGAAAAAACATTTTCGTTAACTGAAATAAATAAAAATCATAATTAAAAGAAAAAAAAAAAAACATAACTAACTGAAACTGTATTGTGTGCTTACGAAACTAACTAAAACGTATAAAAATTACGGATAAAATCTTCCATGGTCGCAGATCTTCCTCTTTTCCTCTAAAAAAATATCACTGCCTCGATCGGTTCATTTGTTTGTTAGACTGAACAATAAGGTATTAAAACACCAAAGTAAAACAATAGGCTGCAAGTTTGAGTTCCCCATGGAAAAAGACTGTACGACAGGAGGGAAAAGCAGTGAAAATCTTTTAAATAGATCCTACACATAAACTGATGTCGGTTCTTTTAGGTGAGACTTTTTTCTTGGTATAGAATAGTATAAAATCCAGCCTAACCTTCTCAGAGCGTTATATGGTTCTGCATAGCTGACTCCTGTCACACACATCAACACCTGCTCATTCAGCCTCTCGTCAGCATCCTCTTAAGTCTCCTTCTGACTTTTTGGCACTTTTCAGTATCACACAGAAGAGAGAAAATATACACTTGAAATATTATGATATACATTGCCATTTTTTCCCTCAAATATTTGCACAAAGCAAAGTCCTGGTGTTTCCTTAAACCAAGTGCTGCCATATGTTCTTCAGAATCATTAACCCTTTCATGCACGAATTATAAGAACCTTAATCAAGATTTTTTTTCCTGAGTGTTTTTATTCCTCTTTAGGCGTGAAAAAAACAATGCGATTGCGAATTTTCGTACGAAAAAAGAATAAAATTTTAAAAAGGTAAAAAAAAATTAAAAAAATAAAAAATTTAAAAAAAATGGTAATAATAATAATTTTTTAAAAATCTTATGAACCCCACTCAGCTGGACACCATGCGTTTAATTTTTGAAGCAAAGAAACATAAACTATAACTATTACGCTCAGGACAGATCTACACAATGTTACCAATTCATGTCAGAAAACATGTGTAATGTGTTACAACTTTAATAAAGATATGAGCAAAAAAAACAAAACAAAATCCATGAATATACAAGAGAACAGCTGTAGAATAGCTGTCCACTGTAGTGACCAGTATGCATGAAAAGGTTAAATACTTCCATATTAACACAGTTTCGATTCAGAATAAAGAATTACCAGGAAGGGATGGCAAGCGGTATTGTTTTTGGTTCGTTTGTTTGTTTTTTAACACCTCTAGAAGCAAAACTATTGGTTGAATTCATACCAAATTGTGTTTATAGATTGCCAGTGACCCAGAATAGATGTGATTACATTTTTGGGAAATGTAGGTCAAAGTTTCAATTTTCTATGAATTTCTTTAATCTTTTTTTTTTTTCCCATTTACTTATTTACTTTTTTGGATGAAATTTCCCATGTCTGTACCAGCAAAACTATTAGTTGAATTCATACCAAATTGTGTTTATAGATTGCCAGTGATCCAGAATAGATGTGATTACATTTTTTTTTTTAAAGTAGGTCAAAGGTAACATTTTTTATGAATTTTTAAAATCTTTTTTTTTTCTCCCATTTACTTATAATGGGGGAAATTTTACATGTCTGTAGCAGCAAAACGATTGGGTTGAATTCATACAAAATTGGGTTTATAGATTGTCAGTGACCGAATAGATGTGGTTACATTTTGGGAAATGTGGGTCAAAGGTTCAATTTTGATGAATTTTTTTATATCTTTTTTTTCCCCAATTTACTCAGTGGGGTGAAATTTCACATCTCTAGTGGCAAAACTATTGATTTAATTCATACCAAGTTGAGTTTATAGGCTGCCAGTGACCCAGAATAGATGTGACTACATTTTGAAAAAAGTACGTCAAAGTTCAATTTTTTTATGAATTTTTAAAATCTGTTTTCTTTCCCATTATTTATAATGGGCGAGCTTTCACATGTCTGTAGCAGCAAAACTGTAGGTTGAATCATACCAAACTGGGTTTATAGTTTGCCAGTGATGCACAATAGATGTGGTTACATTTTGGGAAATGTAGGTCAAAGTTAAAACAAATTTCATGAATTTTTAAATTCTTTGTTTTTCTCCCATTACTTATAATGGCAAAATCTCACATGTCTATGAAAACATCACTTTTGTTTCATTTACTTCAAAACTTACGGAGGCAATTGATGTGCCGACATCAGTACACCGCATAGACACGATGACATCAGCTGGACCGATGCCAAATAAGCTACAATACATGCGAGGGGCGGGTTTGTTGTCCCTGGGCAACACTTGTTTTGTAATGCTGTTATCCTCTTATCTAGAAATGTAGGCGTTTGGGTCCAGAAACTACAATTTAACCCTTTCATGTAGAGTGGTCACTATAGTGGGCAGTTATTCTCCAGCTGTTCTCTTGTATATTCATGGGTTTTGTTGTGTTTAGTGCCATATCAGCCGACACACTGGATGCTAATGCAACCATCTCATTCACTGTAATTCATACCATTACTGTAAACTTTTCTGATCTTGATAAACCTGATCTGCAGTAATATGTTTGAGAGTAAATCAATTACTAATTGTTATTAGACTGTAATTAACAGTTTTCTTACACAAAATGTTTTTTTTTTTTGCATATTATCTCCATGAAGTGAGTAATAACTAGTATTAGAGTATGTTAAAATGTGAGAAAACATCAGATTAGCTGCATTAAAATGTTTTATTGCTTGTTTTCACACAGTATCCACTTTCTGATGATGGGTTTAAATATGTTTCTTTGGCTTCAAAAATTAAACATATGGTGTCCATCTGAGTGGACATTTTTGTAACTCCATGAAAAATAGGTTGAGAAAAACAACACTCATTTGCATTTTTTTGTTTTTTTTCCAGATACTTAAAAAGGCATAAATCACCCAAGAAAAAAAAAAATTGACTAAGGTTCTCATAATTCATGCATGAAAGGGTTAAACTATTTTCTTGCTGTGAAGTTAAATAACACTATCAACCCCAGTATATTCATGGGTTTTGTGTTTTAGTCCATAGCAGCCGACACAGTGATGCTAATGCACCATCTCATTCACTGTAATTCATACCATTACTGTAACTGTCTGATCTTGATAAACCTGATCTGCAGTAATATGTTTGAGAGTAAATCAATTACTAATTGTTATTAGACTGTAATTAGCAGTTTTCTTAAACAAAATGTTGTTTTTTTGCATATTATCTCCATGAAGTGATAATAACTAGTATTATAGTATGTTAAAATGTGAGAAACATCAGATTAGCAGCATTAAAATGTTTTTATTGCATACTTTTCACACAGTATGTCAGTAAATGCATGGTTTCTTATGCTTCAAAAATTTAGCATATGGTGTCCATCTGAGTGGACATTTTGTAACCTCCGTGAAAAATAGGTTCAGAAAAAAACCCTCATTTGCATTGTTTTGCTTTTGGTTTTTTTTCTCAGATGCTTAACCCTTTCATGCATGAATTATGAGAACCTTAATCAAGATTTTTTTTTCCTGAGTGTTTTATTCCTCTTTAGGCAACAACAAAAAAAATGTGATTGAATTTTTTTTTTTTTTTTTTTTTTTTAAATCAACCTGTTTTTTCATGGAGTTACAAAAATGTCCACTCAGTTACACCGTGCATTTATTCTTGAAGCAAAGAAACATGTATTTAAAACCCAATATCATAAAGTGATACGAAAACAGTGAATTAAAACCATGTTTAAGCAGCTAATCTGATGTTTTCTCACATTTTTAACATATTCTAATACTAGTTATTACTCACTTCATGGAGATAGAGTATGCAAAAATTAAATATTTAACAACTGATTTCCACTCAAGAACCAATCAAGAACAGCAAAGTTACAGTAACGGTATGAATTGCCAGTTTATGAGATGATGCATAAGTGTCCACTGTGTTGGTTGAAAGTGGAACTAAACAACAAAACCCCTGAAATACAAGAGTAAAGCTGTAGTATGGTAACTGTCCACTGTAGTGGACCACTATGCATGAAAGGGTTAAAAAGGAATAAAATCACTCAAGAAAAAAATATTAACCCTTTCATGCATAGTGGTCACTACAGTGGACAGCTATTCTACAGCTGTTCTCTTGTATATTCATGGATTTTGTTGATCTTTCATTGTTGTTTTTTTTGTTTTGTTTTGTTTGTTTTGTTTTTTTGTTTTTGTTTTTTTTACACATATCTTTATTAAAGTTTTAAGACACTACATATCTTTTCTCACATGAATTGGTAACATTATGTAGATCTCTCCTGAGGATAAACCCCCAGAATCACTAGCCTTCCCCACAGTTTCCACACAATTTATCAGTAAATACATGTTTCTGTGCGTCAAAAATTAAACGTGTGGTTGTCCAGCTGAGTGGATATTTTTTGCAACTTCATGAAAATAGGTAAGATTTTTTTTTTTTTTTTGGTCATTACTTTACATCGTTTGTTTTTTTTTCTAAATTATTTTATTTTATTTATTTATTTATTTTTCAGTAGAAAATTTTCTATCACATTGTTTTTTTCATGCCTAAAGAGGAATAAAAACACTCAGGAAAAAATTTTGATTAAGGTTCTCATAATTCGTGCATGAAAGGGTTCAACTTTTTTCTTGCTGTGAGTTAAATAACACTCTCAACCCCAGATTTATCAGCTACAAACAAATATCGGTGATGTTTTTAACAGTAATTCAGCTTTTCATACTGAAACCTGCATGTTGGAAACCTGTCCCTTGGTTTTTTCCAGTTTCCAAAGAGAAAAAAAAAAAAAAAAAAGTGATATAAGAGCCGTGCCTATGAAGTCAGTGAGAGCTTTTGAGAGTCCAGGACTGATGCTTGTGGCTGGGTGTAGGTGTGTGTTGTCCCTGATTGTCAGTCAGCTTTGTTTTTAGTGTCTCTGTGTATTTATCACCCCCCTTAAGTGCTCTCACTGGGCGCCTGGGGGCTATAACTCTGACTAATGGAAAACAAAGACCTGGCCAAGACAGGCAGGACGCTGCATCTCTGCTACTGCATGTGCACCTTCATCGCCTTTGCAAAGATGTTCATCCAGCAGTAGGTTTACCACATTCTATGGTGTATTTGTGTATATACTGAATGTACGGAGTCATTTATTTCTGTCTGTAAACACCATTTCCACGTAAGCGTTCTATGCATAATTTTCTGCTACTTATATAAACTGTGCAATTCATCCATGTTGTGTGCTGTTAGCTTATGTAGCCGCACAAGCACAATTTGAGCACGCCGCTGCAGCTTCCAGTTTATATACAAGCCACGGGGTCGCACCTCTCAGGCTGTGTATTGATTGTCATGTTTTCAAAACGGCTGGCATTGACTGTGACAGTTAATAGATTGGTATAAAAGGAAAAAGCTAGTGGAGAATAATGTGGGATGTTGGATGGATTTAGGAAAAGTGAAGAAAATGAGAAGGCAGATGGAGCTGTGTGAATGCATACATAAACTAGAAAAGCACTCAGAGAGCCCAGACCTCCGCCAAGGCAGATCAGCCTCCCCACCACCAAAAAAAAAAAAAAAGTAATCATTTATTCCTTCTGCCAGTATCAACATTTCCTGAAAATTTCATCCAAATCCGTCCATAACTTTTTGAGTTAACATGCTAACAGACAAACTAACAAACAAATAATCCCCCCCCACCCCCCACCCGAATCACCACCAAAATTGAATCATTTGTTCCTTGTGCCAGGTTCAAGGTTACTTTATTTATACCCGTGAGTAGATTTGTTTTGCAGTCGAGGTGATTGCTTTGGCATTACAGCAAGACATACTACATTGAATATGTTAGACAGGTACTTGATCGAGCTTACAGACAGGACAAAAAGTGTTCAGTGTTCCACCATTCATCAGTTTAGCAGCATGGAGAAGTAAAAATAAAATAAATAATAAATAAGATCAATAAATAAAAAACAAGATGCAATCAAACACAAAAAAAACCCAGAAGATAAAAACAGTCTGGGATAAAAAAAAAAAAAAAAAAAAAAAAAAACAGGATGAGAACATAAAAATTAAAGAAAAAAATTGAAGTCACGATAATAATAAATATTATTTAGTATCAACTTTTCCAGAAAATTTCATGAACACCCCCCCCACCACCACCCCTCACCACCAAAATTGAATCATTTGTTCCTTGTGCCAGTATCAATATTTCCTGAAAACTTAATCCCCCCCCACCCCCCCACCCCCCCCCCCCCCCCCCGATCATCACCAAAATTTAATAATTGGTTTTCGGTCTTTGAGTACTTAGAAAAGCGCTATTATTATTATATTATTATTATATATATTATTATTATATATCATATTATTATTATATCATTATTATTATCTTGCTAACATACAAACAGACAGACAAGATAAATTCAATATGTACTGCTCAAAAAGGAGTGGGAAAAAGAAAAGTTATTAAACCCCACCTCCATCTCACATTTATACAACATAATAATAGTATATAATTACTGTATTGTTATTTTGGTTCCTTAATGATAAAGTAAGATCTGTTTAGAGTCCTAATAATGTAAATAACCAATAGAAAACAGATTAGGAAAACTGAAGTATATTACACTTGGTAATTATCGAAATCTAACCCCCTGATCACCACCAAAATGTAACCATTTGTTCCTTGTGCCAGTATCAACATTTCCTGAAACTTTCATCCAAATCCGTCCATAACTTTTTGAGTTATCTTATTGTAAAGCTTCTTTGAGTACTTCGAAAAGCGCTATATAAAACTGATGTTGTATTATTATTATTATTGTATTGTGTTATTATTATTATATTATTATATTATTATTATATCTTGCTAACAAACAAACCCTAAGGTAATAAAGATGATCAAGACGAAATAACAATTGCCATGTACACTAGTAATAACAAAATAAATTCAATAAGTACTGCTCAAAAAGGAGTGGGAAGAAGAAAACTTACTAAACCCCACCCCCATCTCACATTTATACAACATAACAATAGTATTATATAATTGCTGTATAATTACTTTTGCTTCCTTAACGATATAGTAACATCTGTTTAGAGTCCTAAGAATGTAAATAACCAATAGAAAACAGATAAAGGAAAACTGAAGTATATTACACTTACACAATTATCGATATCTAAACTCCACCCCCACACCACCTCACCCTGTCACCACCAAAATTTAATCATTTTTTTCTTTGTGCCAGTATCAACATTTCCTGAAAATTTCATCCAAATCCTTCCATAATGTTTTGAGTTATGTTATTGTAAAGCATCTTTGAGTACTTAGAAAAGCGTTATATAAAACCGATGTATTATTATTATTATTATTATTATTATATTATATTATATTATTATTATTATTATTATTATTATATTATTATCTTGCTAACAGACAAACAAACAGACAAGTACGAAATTCAATAAGCATTGCTCAAAAAGGAGTGGGAAGAAGAAAACTTATTAAACCCCGCCCCCATCTCACATTTATACACCATAATAATAGTATTATATAATTGCTGTATAATTACTTATGCTTCCTTAATGATATAGTAACATTTGTTTAGAGCTACTGAAAATGCTGCTGTTTTTATCCTGGTTTAACATGCTACTCATTTTTAATCTTGCACTGTAGTATGTTTGCATATTTATTCATTATTTATTATTAGGTTTTACTGTTATTATTAGATTTTATTGCTATTATTTTTTAATGTAGGATTCTTTTTTTTGTTTGTTTTTTGTTCCAACTATACTTATTGAACATTTTCAATGAACACGACAGACATATCAATTCGTAACAGTCAGGGCACAATCAAGAATGACATATCTGACTGTCACCCATCCCTTCCCACCCACCCAACCCACAGGCCAAAAAAAAATAAAATAAAATCAATCAATCAATAAATAATAAGGAAAAACATAAAAGAAAATCAAAAACAGAAACCATAAATGATGATAAAAGAGCTCAAATCATAAAAGTAAAAAGGTAGTATAGTACACAGAAATAAAAGAAAGGAAAAGACTACATATAATTTCTCCTTTCCTTTCCCCTCCTTCTCAATGATGCTTAATCATCTATATTCTGAGGAAAATTTAAAGAATCGAAATACCGTAAAAATGGACCCCAAGTGGTATGAAATGATTTAATTGAGGCTCTAAGAGAAAATAAAGTAGGATTCATTTTATAGGATTTTTACCATGTACATTGCTGGACCTGAGTACTGATTTTGTTTCATGTACACACTACATGTAATGACAATAAATGAACCTTGAACCTTGAGTCCTAATAATGTAAATAACCAACAGAAAACAGATAAGGAAAACTGAAGTATTACACTTAGTAGATATCAAAATCTAATAACAGTGGGTTACAAAAAAATGTTTTTTGCAACTTGTCTATGTTTTTTTCAACTGAATTAGGACCATTTTGCGCCGCTAAATCCAAAAATGACATCTGTTTTTCTCAATCAGGTCAGGTGTTTTTGCTAATTTGATTTTGAAAAATTTGATCTTCTCACAAAATATATAATTAATACCAAAATAAGATTGGTAAGCACACTTTATGAAACTTGTGATTTGATTCCTGTTAGGTACAATGGTGTATTCAGCGCAGATGTAGCAGAATACGTCAGGCTTATTTTTGCAAGATCTTCTAGTCGAAGCCATTTCATTCACCTGTAATATTAACCCTTTCATGCATGAATTATGAGAACCTTAGTTGAGTTTTTTTTTTTGTTTTTTTGTTTTTGTCATTTTTTTTTTTTAGTGTTTTTATTCCTCCTTAGACATTAAAAAAAACAATGAGATTGAGTTTTTTGGGGGGTTTTTTTCACAGATTTACAAAATGTCCACTCAGCTACACCGTGAATTTTATTCTTGAAGCAAAGAAACATGTATTTAAAACCCAATCTCATAAAGTGATATGAAAACGGTGAAATGAAACCATGTTTAATGCAGCTAATCTGATGTTTTCTCACATTTTTAACATATTCTAATACTAGTTATTACTCAGTTCATGGAGATAATATGCAAAAAATAACCATTAATAATTGATTTCCACTCAAGAACCAATCAAGAACAGCAAAGTTACAATAATGGTATGAATTGCAGTTTATGAGATGATGCATAAGTGTCCATTGTGTTGGTGGATATGGAACTAAAACAACAAAACCCATGAATGTACAAGAGAACAGCTGGAGAATAACTGTCCACTGTAGTGACCACTATGCATGAAAGGTTTAAAAAAAAAAACAATCATAAATTGGCAAAAGTAAAATCTTCAGAACTTGTTTATTGCAAGAAATATGAAAGAATTTTGTATCATATGATGTGAAAATGCCCATAAATGTAAGCAAAAATGTTAAAAAGCCAATATGTAGCATAGTTCAGAAAGTTGACCTGATTGAGCAAAATTAATGTGATTTTTGGATTCAGCACACCAAAATTATCCTAAATCAGCTCAAAAAACTGAAACAATAAATTTGTTGTTGACCAGTGTAATTCATAGTTTGAGTTCTTGTTTGTTCAGTATTAATTGTCAGCCTTGTAAATTCAAGCTGGACTGACTGTACATATCCTGACCAAGGAAAAGAAAATTCTCCCTTTGTGCAGTAATCTACACCTGGCTTTTCTGCCTCCCTCTATAATAATACATATATAGACTAAATGTCGTCTAAAATTAACATTTATTGATAATATAAGATGCTTGGCTAAATGTTCAGTTTTTAGTGGCCAATGAAGTTTTAGTAAAAATGTTCCGTCATATTAGTAACAGTGAGTTAGATTTTGTTTCTGTGTGGAGCCAGCGCTCACTGCTGTGTTTTCCTCCATATTCATCATATCTTTTACAGATTTTGGTTGAGTCCAGTGGTTCCCAACCTTTTTTGGCTCATGACCCCATTTTAACATCACAAATTTCTGGCGACCTCAGACATTCAGAACGGAGACATTTTTGGGGGATAAAATTAATTTGTGTTTGATCATGTAATAGTTTGTTATAATACGTTGCAAATAAACATTAATTTTAGACAACATTTAGGTTATATAATGTAAATTTTGACGGAAAGGTGAGATGTGTGGTGTACCTCTGAATACAAGACGATCATAAAAGATTCAAAGCGTTTCAAAGCAGAATCCAATCCCATACCTTCTGATGTCAAATAAGTCCTGTATTGCAGCTGAAGTGATTAGATTACAGCAAGTCAAATGTGGCACAGTGTATCCCTTAACCCTGTATCGGGCAAGTGACTATTTTAGTTTAGTTTTAGTTCACAAAGTTGACCTGATTGAGCAAAATTAATGTGATTTTTTGATTCAGCACGCCAAAATTATCCTAAATCAGCTCAAAAAACTGAAACAATAAATTTGTTGTTGACCAGTGTAATAATAATAATTTGTTCTTTGCGCCAGTATCAACATTTCCTGAAAATTTCATCCAAATCCGTCCATATCTTTTGGAGTTATCTTGCTAACAGACAGACAAACAAACAGACAAACCCAGATGAAAACATAACCTCCTCCGCTGTTCCTTGGCGTAGGTAACAAATGCAGTATCTGACGCTTACTTTTACTGCGCACGCTTAAACTAAAGCTGACCCTAAAGCTCTCCTATTGAGGAAAATACAATGACAGACGGACTGAAAGGATGCGGCAGTCCAGATATGATTTCAAACTCAATTCCCTCGCCGCTCTGGTATAAGATGCTGCTTGCAAAGGCGCGACACGTTATGTTCCAATATTTGTCAGCCATCAGTGCTATCAGCCTGCCTTTAGTCAGCTTTCACACACCTGCTGTCAATGGAATGCCTCTGGTATTAAACCATTTTGTTTCAGTGTGAAGCACAAAGACAGATAATAGCTCACTTTCTACCCATCTGTGTTTTTGAGCTTCTTTTATCGCACACATAGAAAAATATACATTCCAACATGTACAGAACATTGGTTTTGAAATGTATTAAAGCTGAAAGCCTTTACCTACGTACTTATCTGTGAAGACTAATGCTTTTTTTTTTTTTTTTTTTTCCAGAAAATAACCTTTTCACTCTATGTTTTCTTGAATATAATGTTAAATTATCTGAAAGGTCACGTCTGAACAATAGTATTATCAGTCATTTCATTTAATTAAAAGTCCTTGTTCATTCCATGTGGCAGTTTCCATGGAGAAGACGATACCTGGAATATACCTCCATATCGCAGCACAGGTTTAACCCTTAAACACCCAAACAGTCACTGGTGATTAAGGTTCTAATAGTTTGGGATTTTTCATTATAGTTTAGTTTTATTTAGTTTTGCCTATTTTTTTTCCCTCTAATTCAGTTAGTTTTAATTAGTTTTTAGAGCAGGTTGCTAGTTTTTATTAGTTTTCATTATTTTCTAAATGCTTAGTTTTAGTTTAGTTTTAGGTTTTTTATATCTTTTCTCTTCTTCGCCGTCGAATTCAAATAAATCCCAGACAGGACTCTGCTTCTTTCTCCCAACTTTAGTCTCCATGTTTCCAGGTAGAGTGGGAACCAGAAGACGACTGGAAACCAGAAGTGACAAGAAGTGACGAACCGTGAAGTGTCGTATAGTGCTGCTAGCTAAAATTAGGTTTTAGGTTTTAGGTTTTAGGTTAGTTTATGTCAGACACAGACATAATACAAAACATATGAAACAAAAAAGAAAAATAATAATAATAATAATAATAATAATAATAATAATAATAATATAATAAAATAATAATATAATAATAATAATACAGGGTGGGGAAGCAAAATTTACAATGAACATTGAGTTGTTTTTTCTCAGCAGGCACTACGTCAATTGTTTTGAAACCAAACATATATTGATGTCATAATCATACCTAACACTATTATCCATACCTTTTCAGAAACTTTTGCCCATATGAGTAATCAGGAAAGCAAACGTCAAAGAGTGTGTGATTTGCTGAATGCACTCGTCACACCAAAGGAGATTTCAAAATAGTTGGAGTGTCCATAAAGACTGTTTATAATGGAAAGAAGAGAATGACTATGAGCAAAACTATTAGGAGAAAGTCTGGAAGATACTATTAAAGAAGAATGGGAGAAGTTGTCACCTGAATATTTGAGGAACACCTGCGCAAGTTTCAGGAAGCGTGTGAAGGCAGTTATTGAGAAAGAAGGAGGACACAGAGAATAAAACATTTTCTATTATGTCAATTTTTCGTGGCAAATAAATTCTCATGACTTTCAATAAACTAATTGGTCATACACTGTCTTTCAATCCCTGCCTCAAAATTGTAAATTTTGCTTCCCCACCCTGTATATATAAAATAATAATAATATAATAATAATAATAATAATAATAATAATAATAATAATATAATAATAATAATAATAATAATAATAAACAATACACAAAAAATCAAATAATAGAAAAAAAAAAAACTGTTATGCCTGAAAGGGAGTAGGAAAAAGCCGCTGCTTATCCAGTCCTACCCCTAATTCCAGTCCTCAGACTGTTAGTGCTAAATCACTTGATATACAACATAAGATTGTGATTATCTACAGACACTTCTACATACACTCATACAGTCACATACACACATACTCACATACAGTAACATACACACATACATACACACCAGTTTATTGTCTACAGCTGTACACACGTCTGCACCCCCATGTTTATATACACACACCATACAATAGAACAACCTGACAATTGCTCGAGCGAAATAAATCATTTCGTATCAATCCCACGTTGGCAAAGACGAAAACGAAGGGAATTTTATCCAAAATTTTTATACGTTTTAGTAGTTCGTAAGCACATAATACAGTTTCAGTTAGTTGTGGGTTTTTTTTTCTTTTAATTATGACTTTTATTTATTTCAGTTAACGAAAATGTTTTTTCTATTCTAGTTTTCATCATTTCGTTAGTTTTCGTTAATGATAATAACCTTGCTGGTGATTCAAATCATCTACTGATCTAAACTGTTTAATACTTATGGATCCACTAATCCTATCAATACATGTAAATAATTCCGTTTGTCATCTTTTCATGGTCATCACATGTGACCCATTTGGACATTCAGAGGCTCCATAGTTACCATGGAAACACCGTCATCTTCTACAACATTGATTCACCATTAAAACCCACAGAGTTGGATCAATGACAGTGGATGGACACATTTGTTTTATGATCAGTTAATGAGAGATTTTGCTGAAAAAGTCCCTTTTTCTTCGGTTTTCTGTTTCTGATATAATAAGCCTCAACTTTAATCGAAGCTTTGTATGAAAATCAACATGATCAGTGAATTCAATGTGGGAAAAGGCCAAATTTTCAATGAAAAAATGTAAAGTGCGTGTTTTTATACCTGATTCTGTGTTCAATCTAACAAACAATTGCAGTACTGCAGTTGTTTTAAAGTGCTTTACAAATAAAGTTGGATTGGAAGCGATTGAAAGCAATGGAGGCAGTGATTTTTTTTTTTTTTCTTCTTTGATGAAAAGTGGAAAATCTGCCTCCATGTAATGGTTCTGAATAAAGTATAAACAACTTCAGGTTTGATTGACTTTGCTGAAGAGTAGAAGGACTGCTGGTCTCTGGTTGGAGGGTGTTAATATTCATATATTTATATAAATGTCGCAAATATTTCTTGAAATAATCAAAAAAACCTCACTCATCAGCACTAATGTTAGAAGATTCTACATGATTTAAAATGGTCAGTGTTGTGTAGAATAATGTTTACCTATAACCTAACCTAACCTACCTATATAACCTAATAAACATAACCTATTATTGATTTTGTCATTGGCATTCACATTTTATCACAATTATATAGGTATAAAATTAAATATGCCAATATGAACTCCATCTATTACAACCCTGACCCATCAAAACCCAAACATCCACTAACGACCGAAACCATTTCCTGATATAAAAGTTTAATACCTATTGATCCATTAATTTTATCAATACATGTAAATAATTGGTGTAAAATACAGTTTGTCATCTTTTCATGGTCATCAGATATGACCCATTTGGACGTTCAGAGGCTCCTTAGTTACCATGGAAACACCGTCATCTTCTACAACATTATTCACCAATAAAACCCATAGAGTTGGATCAATGACAGCTGTTGGAGACACTTGTTTTTACGTTCAATTATGATATATTTACAAGAAAAGTCACTTTTTCTGAAGTTTTCTCTGTTTTTTATATAATAACCCTCAAATGTAATATCAAAATGATGATTAAAGTATGTGATTATTTAATTAAATATAGGAAAATACCTGATTTTCAGTTCCAAAATGCAAAATACAGAGGATAATATTATAACAAATGGTGATAAATCACTTAAGAAAGGTTAAATGGAATGAAAAGTAATTTGGGAACTGCCACAAAAAAAAATACTGGGTCTTTAAGCTTTAAGACAGAACTAATAAATGCTTTTTTTTTTCTTTTTTTTTCAGATTAAGTATTTTCAGCTTTTGAAACACATTATTTCCTTTAGAGAACCTCATCCATCAGCAGCTATCAAAGGACTCGCTCCCACTTCAGTCTCACTTGTGACATTATGTAGATTGCGAAGGCTGTCGTGACTGATACGTTGTGTCGAGTTTCACAGATAAGTAAATCAATGGGTGTTCTCTAATGGAGGTGTTAATGGAAGCAGCGTTGGCTAAAGGACTGAGGCGTCTGTAGGTGTCATGGTCGTATGTTCCTGCGGAAATAACCGTTTTGTCTTTGTATGTTCCTTGGGTTCCTGCTTTGGAGAAAGTGGATGATGAGGGAAGGAACACCCAACAAATCCAAAGTATTAGCTTGGACACTATGGTGTAAGTTGGCATTTCATATATATCTATATCTATATCTATATCTATATATATATATATATATATATATATATACACACGGTGGGGAAGCAAAATTTACAATATTTTGAGGCAGGGATTGAAAGACAGTGTATGACCAATTAGTTTATTGAAAGTCATGAGAATTTATTTGCCACAAGAAAATTTACATAAAAGAAAATGTTTTTATTCTATGTGTCCTCCTTCTTTCTCAATAACTGCCTTCACATGCTTCCTGAAACTTGTGCAAGTGTTCCTCAAATATTCAAGTGACAACTTCTCCCATTCTTCTTTAATAGTACCTTCCAGACTTTCTCGTAATAGTTTTGCTCAGTTTTTGCTCAGCTTAGTCATTCTCTTCTTTCCATTATAAACAGTCTTTATGGACACTTCAACTATTTTTGAAATCTCCTTTGGTGTGACAAGTGCATTCAGCAAATCACACACTCTTTGACGTTTGCTTTCCTGATTACTCATATGGGCAAAAGATTCTGAAAAGGTATGGATAATAGTGTTAGGTATGATTATGACATCAATATATGTTTGGTTTCAAAACAATTGACGTAGTGCCTGCTGAGAAAAAACAACCAAATGTTCATTGTAAATGTTGCTTTCCCACCCTGTATAAATATATATATATATAATATATATATATATAAATCAAATAAATTAATTCATCCATTCAAATATACTCATTTTGAATAATATAAAATACTAATGTTCTTAAAATCCAAAGCTTAAACAAGATGATTGGCAATAAAAGTACGAGTGTCATTTTTATACTAGCAGCATTGTACCCGTGGTGCCATTTGTACGATAGTGCCCTCCCGTGGTGCAACAGCGGCATTGCACCTGTATGCCCTCCCGTGCTGCAACATCGGGACATCCATCGGACATACACGTGTCGGACAACACGCGCCGGGCACAGAAACGTCCATTATAATAGGATGAATTATTGATTGTGTTTTATATTTCAGCATTAATTCTCATTATTTATTTTGTATTCAGTACATGATGACTTATTTATTATATTTTTCAAAGTAAATTTCAAGTACCCCAGGTGTACATGTACCCCCATTTGAGAAGAACTGCTTTGCTGTATCAGTTTGTTCATGTGTGGACTTTGGAATAAATGGCCAAACACACACACACACTATATCAACAAAGTTTTGAGTTGCTTTGATATCCCAGAGGTTCTGGCTGTTAGCCAGAATGAGCAATTATGGACAACAGGAAGTCATGCATTTCATGTTTTTGTTTTTTTTTTTCTAATAAGAGAACAACATGGAGCAGGTGTGGTGTTTTTGTGTAATCGGTAACAGCTGGGTGTTTGTCCGGTGAGCTGGCCACGACGCTGAGCCTTCTTGTGTTATTTTAGGTTTTGATTGAAATCTTTCTTCCCCTCGGCTCTGTCTATTGTTCTTGATGAGGACGGCGTATTCGGCGGTGAGCGTATTTACAGCACAGTTTTGTTTTCTTGTACTGCCTAGGGAGCCCAGAAAGACCGGCCAGCGTCTGAAAGATTTCAATTTATGTGGCGGACAGTTTGTTTGTAGAAGCTGTGACTTGATGTGATTTCACCTGAGAGTGGAATGATCCCTCCAAAGGGGATTTTTTGCAATTAAAAACACATTAGCACACGCAGTCATTGTTCAGATATTAAGGAAAACTACTGAAAAAGTTGAAGTATTGCACACATCTTGCAGCTGTGTGCTTTTGGCATGCTTTATTTACACTTTTTCACAATTGTTAAGACACATTTTTCCAAAGATGCACACTTTTTCTCCAAACTGTAAACACAAAACCCAGAATTCAAACTACATTCACAAATCTCTTACTCTTTTGGCAAAAGCAAACAATTGCCTCAAACCTTTTTTTACCTGCATTCAAAAGCAAACACTGCTTTCAGGTCACACACACAAACGTATATCATGTGTAGTCGGTTTGAAAATAGTGTGTTCAGTTGTGAGTTGTTGTGTCTACCAAGGTTATTATCATTAACGAAAATGAAATGACGAAAACTAGAATTGTAGAAACATTTTTGTTAACTGAAATAAATCAAAACTATAATTAAAAGAAAAAAAAAACAGTAACTATAGCTGCAACCAGTTAATCGACTCAAATTGATCCAAAAAAAATCATTAAACCCCAATTCTCCTGAATCAAAGCTTTGTTTCCTTCATTTCTCTGCTGTTAACCATTGGTTCCACTGTTGTGTTTCACATGGACGCTTATTGTGACGCACAAAGAAGCTTCAGTTCAGGAAAACTGCAATAGAATATTTCCCTTCAATCAATTCGAGTCGATTAATCGAATCTGGACTTTCTGCATCGACTCCAAGCACCTAGTCGATTAATCAGTTGCAGCTCTAACGATAGCTAACTGAAACTGTATTGTGTGCTTTCAAAACTAACCAAAACGTATAAAAATGATGGATGAAATTCCCTTAGTTTTCATCTTTGTCAATGTCAGATTGATATGAAATCAATTTATTTCACTCAAGCAATTTTAGCTGCTGGCACCATATGATATTTAACAGTCCGTCACTTCACTTCACAATTCAAATATCCAAATCCCTTTCTTCAGACTTCCCCCAAAGCCACGCCTCCAAAGTATCGGAACGTGCAATGCTTGTTCCCAAGGGTTCAGGAGCGCTGCACAGCTTGCCAGCGAACTTTTCTTCCAAATATATGTAGCTAAGACAGGGTTATTCAAAAAGAATGAACAAATTTCATGATGCATTGCTTCAGTTCTCAAGCATCATCACGAAATGAGTCAGTGACCATTTGAAAGAGGAGTTTTCTAAGTTGGCGCTTTTTAAATGAAAAGTGCCCCAGTGATGGATTAGTCAGAAGGGGGCCCAAGACCTTGCTCTTTGTGCTTGGCCTACGAGATCCCCAGACCTCACTGTGTGTGATTTTTGTTCTTGTGGGGATACATAAAAGATCACATTTATGTTCCACTGCTACCCACTAACCTCGATGACCTTAAACATCAAATAACAACAGCGATCAACTCAGTGGATCATGATATGCTGATACACGTCTGGGAGGAGTTCTCTTATCGCATTGATGCTGTTCGTGGTGCAGGTGGTGGCCACACTGAACACCTGTAAGACAGGAAATAAAAGTTGATAGTGAGTACAATACTTGGGACTTGGCTGGAGTTTTCTATTGCTTTTCTTTATTAAATATTGCATATAAATATTGCATATTGAAATCGGTTCATTGTTTTTGAGTAAGGCAAGGCAGATTTATTTGTATAGCACAATTCATACACGGGGCAATTCACAGTGCTTTACAAAAATGGAAAAGAGATAGGTTTAAAACACAGTTACAATTAAAACATAATCAATAAAACATAAATAAAAATCTATTAAAACAAAGTAAAAGACGATTTTTCAGAACCCCATAAAAATCTTTTCTCTCTAAAAGTGGTGTTAGCAACAAGTGTTGGAGAAACTGTGGTCTTGTCATTGATCAGACACACGTATTTTGGGAGTGCCCCATTGTGAAACACTTCTGGACTAATGTAAAAGGCATATTGGATAGTTTACTTAAAGTGAACCTCTCTATGGACCCATTATTATTTTTACTGGACATATTCCCTAATGGTCTGTTCCACGACCAAGAATTCATACTACATCGTCTTCTTATGACTGCGAGAAAAATGATAACAATGTTATGACTGAAACCTGAATCACCTACAGTTGGACAATGGATACAAAAAATTAAACAAGTTTGTCTAATGGAACAGTTAACAGCACAGCTACAGCTGAAGACTCTGACCTTTGAAAGAAGATGGAGACCAGTATTCAGTCTTATTGGAATGGATATTTAAGCCTGGATGTTGTTGTTGTTTTTTTTTCTCTCCTTTTTTCACTGTAACCAAATATTTTATATTGTAATCTTGGGCCCAATCTCAGGACAAACATTGTTACTCTGTACATTTTTTTTGTTTTTTTGTTTTCTTCAATAAAAGTTAAAAAAAAAAAAAAACAAAGTAAAAGAGGAGAGTGCAGATAGAACCCTTTCAGTTGTTCTATGCACAGTTGAACAGAGCTGTTTTCAGCCTGGACTTAAACATTGTCACAGTAGAGGTCTGTCTCACATCATCAGGAAGACTTTAGTCCTGACTCGGGGCACCTCTGGGCAGAAGACCAGTCCCTGAGGTTCTCAGGGTCCGACATGGTTTATATGGGACCAACATGTCACAGATGTACTTCAGTTCTAGACCATGGACAGACTTATAGACCAGCAGAGCTGTTTTAAAGTCTATTCTCTGAGCCACAGGAAGCCAGTGCACAGATCTGAGCACAGGACTAATATGGTCGTACTTCCTGGTGCTAGTCAGGACCTGAGTAGCAGGGTTTTGGATGGACTGCAGCTGTCCGACAGCTCATTTAGAGAGTCCAGTGAGATGGTCGTTACAGTAGTCTAACCTGCTGGAGATAAATGCATGGATAAGTCCGTCTAAGTCTGGTTTAGAATTGAATTGAATTGCCTTTATTGTCATTTGACAGTACAAAGTACATCAAACAAAATTACGTTTGATGATTAGGGACATCAGGCCGCTGCTCCTAGTACTCGAGCGCTACCACAAGACAGTACACCTTTGATTATGGCAATGGTTTTGAGATGGTAAAAGGCTGGTGATGTAATTGATTTAATGTGGCTGTTATAGTTTAGGTCTGAGTCCATTATTACCCCTGATTCCTAACCTTATTTTTAGCTTTTAGAGTAAGAGATTCCAGATGACTGCTGACACTTTCTCTGGGTTTTTGTGGGCCGAAAAATAACCCTGTAGAGCTAGCCAAGCTCTGGGTTTGTTTCCGTACAAGTGCTCCAAGCCTCTGAGCTTCGCGATTCGTGCACGAAGAAGGGTACGCGCAGAGGGTCAAATGGCAGTTGAGTTTGATAGACATATCACCTTTCAATCATCACCATGGGCCAGTTAAAATGATTGGATGGTGTTTTTTTAGTCCTGTTCATTCCACAGGCGACTAAAATTCGTTACTTCTGTGTTAGCATATTTAATTAATTGGTTGTAATTGGGTTGTGAATGAGATTTTATGCAATATAGTAAAAAAAAAAAAAAAAAAAAAAAAAAAATGCTCCTGGAAAACATCTCCTGCCACAAGTTTAAGGTTGTGCCAAAAGAGTGATTGATTTGATAAATGAGTTTGTGCTACTGAGTAGCTGAGTCAGAGAGTGAGGTTTAGTTTTTCAGCGATTCAGAAAAACTGTAATACAGAAAAAAATCCCACGCACAAAACGTTTAAAACTGATAAAAACAAAAATCATCTGAAGTCTGAAAGTTCAGGGTTAGGTTACTTTTCAGTGTCAATTGTTTTTTATGTTTATTCTCTCCAACAACTCCTTACCCTGTCTTGGTAAATGGTGCATGAACATACTTTAGAAAGCCATAATATTTTTGACTTGTTCGTGTACTGCTCAAACTGATGTATTTTGACAAGCTTTCTTGAAAATGTCTTGTTAGATTCTTCTACCAGCAGCAGGGCAGTCACATCGCTCTGATATCCAGAACTCCTCGAGGGGAAACAAAGCCGAGCCAGACAATGCAGAGTACCAGTTCTGACCCTGGATATCTGCTAGGTGACTCACCATGTTGTTCTGGGTCTGCGGAGCATCGGGTCAAACTTCGGTTACTGACAAAGATCCTTGTTTCAAAGGCAGAGAAAACTATGTAAGAATTGTAGACTGACTCTTAACCTCCCCCCGAAAAATTGGAGCGTGTCTGGAGAATTGAATGACTGAGTACGACAGGAAGTCCACAAATGCCTATGCAACAAGTTAGGACAGTTTGGAAAGAGGACGGAAGGAAGTCTGGTACATTTTATTCATGCTTCCAGTATTTAAAAAAGCCCCCAGAGGACGGATAAGCAAAGGATTTACAGTTCGGCTTTGTGCTGGTGTTTCTAGCTCCCAGGGGTTTGAATACAACTTTCTTTCCTGGCCTTTTATTGGACATTTTCTCTTCTGACCTTTTCTTTTCCAGAACACTGAAGTGGCTGTTCCATCACTTACTCCTGCAGTGTCTTCCCTGCCCACATGAACAATGTCATAGATTGTCGACTTGGTGTCTAATTGACCTTGTGTCTTCAATACGCACGCAAACATCTCTACCAGGGGTGTCAAACACGCAGCCCGGGGACCAAATGTGGCCCGCCAAAGGTTACAATCCGGCCCACATGAATTTGTGAAATGCAAAAATTGCACTTAAGATGATCACAGAAAATTTGGTTCAGGTTCCACATACAGACCGGGAAAAATATTATCATAAAACATAAATTCGTACAACTCCAATTTTTCTTTCTGTAAACATAAATATTTTCATGTAATTTCCTGTATTTACACTAAAACAGTGGTTCTTAACCTGGGTTCGATCGAACCCTAGGGGTTCGGTGAGTCAGTCTCAGGGGTTCGGCGGAGGTCAAGACACACACTCGACTCATTAGTTGGGTGTGTGTGTCGGGCTAGGTCCGTGTATGTAAACAAACGACTTCGGAGACTCTTTCTCTTACAGCACTTCAACACATCCGGAAGTGTTTATAATCTCTTCCACTTGTCTGACGATGAATTATTGAGTATTTTCCACATTGTTGTTATGACTTTTGCTACTTCCTGTTAACCATGGAGGCAGTCATGTGTAGCGTTTGTTTACATTTTTTGAATTTTTTGAATTTGAAAAAAATCATATTTTATTTTTAATAAAGAAGGGTTCGGTGAATGCGCATATGAAACTGGTGGGGTTCAGTACCTCCAACAAGGTTAAGAACCACTGCACTAAAACAAACTATAATTTCACAGAAAACGTAAATATCCTGAACAAATATGAAACACCTGAAATGTCTTAAGAAATATAAGTGTAATTTTAATAATATTCTGCCTGTTACTGAATATTTAGTGTATTTGTAGATCCCCTGTGATCTGTAAGTTGTAATAAACATGACGTCAATGATAAACTGAGGCAGAATATTGTTAAAATTCCACTTATTTACTTAACAAATTTTAGGGTGTTCATGTTATTTACATTATTTTAAAGTACAGTTTATAGATGTAAACATTTTCATTGTGTAAGGAAAGTTTGGAGTTGACATTATTTATATATTATGTTATTATTTCACTGGTCAGACCCACGTCAGATCAAATTTGGCCCCTGAATTAAAATGAGTTTGACACCCATGTTTTAAAGAATGGTTGGTAGATGTAAACATTTTCATCAGATAATTTTACTTTTTTAGCTCTAAAGCATAGAGGGAAGTTCGGAGTTGACATTATTTATATATAATTACGTTATTTTACTGGTCCGGCCCATTTCAGACCAAATTTGGCTGAATTTGGCCTTTGAATTAAAATGAGTTTGACACTCATGTTTTAAAGGATAGTTGGTAGATATAAACATTTTCATTGAATAATTTTACTTTTTTTCACTCTAAAACAGAGAGGACATTTGGAGTTGACATTATTTATATATAATTATGTTATTATTTCACTGGTCAGACCCACTTCAGATCAAATTTGGCTGAATTTGGCCTTTGAACTAAAATGAGTTTGACACTCATGTTTTAAAGGCTAATTGGTAGATATAAACATTTTCATTGAATAATTTTACTTTTTTTCGCTCTAAAACAGAGAGGAAATTTGGAGTTGACATTATTATATATTATTATGTTATTATTTCACTGGTCCAGCCCACTTCAGATCAAATTTGGCTAAATGTGGCCCCTGAACTAAAATGAGTTTGACATCCATGTTTTAAAGGATGGTTGGTAGATGTAAACATTTTCATTGGATAATTTTACTTTTTTAGCTCTAAAGCATAGAGGGAAGTTCGGAGTTGACATTATTTATATATAATTATGTTTTATTTTACTGGTCCGACCCATTTCAGACCAAATTTGGCTGAATTTGGCCCCTGAACTAAAACGAATTTAAAGGATAGTTGGTAGATATAAATATTTTCATTGAATAATTTTATTTTTTTCGCTCTAAAACAGAGAGGACATTTGGAGTTGACATTATTATATATTATTATGTTATTATTTCACTGGTCCAGCCCACTTCAGATCAAATTTGGCTAAATGTGGCCCCTGAACTAAAATGAGTTTGACATCCATGTTTTAAAGGATGGTTGGTAGATGTAAACATTTTCATTGGATAATTTTACTTTTTTAGCTCTAAAGCATAGAGGGAAGTTCGGAGTTGACATTATTTATATATAATTATGTTTTTATTTTACTGGTCCGACCCATTTCAGACCAAATTTGGCTGAATTTGGCCCCTGAACTAAAATGAATTTAAAGGATAGTTGGTAGATATAAATATTTTCATTGAATAATTTTACTTTTTTTCGCTCTAAAACAGAGAGGACATTTGGAGTTGACATTATTTAATATTATTATGTTATTATTTCACTGGTCCGGCCCACTTCAGATCAAATTTGGCTAAATGTGGCCCCTGAACTAAAATGAGTTTGACACTCCTGGTCTATACAGTAGACATGTGCACACTGATGGAAACACATCAGGGTCTACACACTCCGACTAATGCCAATTGGTGTGAAGGTCACAACTGCCACTAGTGGTAGATGAGTGAAATCACTTTGTCCCTCTACTCGTCCAATCAAAGCCTCCTCCCACTGCTGAGGGAAGCCTTTAATTACAGTCCCCACTTCAACAATGTGGGCTTGTTAATGATGTTCCATATTCTGTACTCTCTGGTGCACCCTCTAATTACGTCCCCACCCTTTAATAACACGGTTGTCAGAGGAGCAAGTGCCAGAGGTTTCACCCCTTGTATCATTTGCCCACCCCACAGGGGACGTCTAATGGGCAGCCCTCGTCATAACGACGGCCTTGGCAACGGACGAAGGACATTGGTCAGAGGTAATGTGCAGATGAGTCTCCCCGTCGACCCAAAATTTAGCCGGTGTTCGGCTCTTGCTTCCGGTCCCTCGGCCCATACCACAGGAAGACAGATGAACAGTTGTCTAACCCCCATTGGCTAAATGGGCAGAGGCTGAACATGGCAGCGCTTAGCAATTTTTACTAAGAACTTAAAGATAAATCGGCCCACTCTACCCCCCCCCCCCCCCCACCTCCACTGTGCAGCTGTATCTCTTAAAAGGTTCAGTGAGTAAGAGTTGGAAGATCTTTAAGCAGAAATGGAATACAGTATCTATAATTATGTTTTCATCAGTGTTCAGTCGAAGAAAAATAAGTAGTAATTGTGTTTTTATTACCTTACAATGATTGTTACTAGAATGAATGTTTTGTTTGTTTTTTTAGTTTAACCCATAAAGGCCCAGCTCTACTTTTGTGGAAGTTCCCAAATGCTTTTCTGTGTTTATTTAACATTTCTTTCATGATTTATCACCATTTATATCATCCTCTGAATTTTGCATTTTTCATTGAAAATTACGTCGTTTCCCACGTTGAATTTATTGATCATGTAGATTTTCATGCAAAGTTTAGATTAAAGTCGAGACTTTTATCAGAAACAAAGAAAACTGAAGAAAAAGTGACTTTTTCTAGCAAAATATAGCATTAACTCAACATAAAACATCCACTGTTGTTGATCCAACTCCATGGGTTTTATTTGGGAATCAATGTTGTAGAAGATGACGGAGTTTCCACGGTAACTATGGAGCCTCTGAACATCTGATGACCATGAAAAGATGACAATATTTTTTTTTTTTTTAATTCTTTTTATTAAATTTTACAATTGTTAAAACAGAACAGAACAACTCAAACACCCACCCACCACACCAGTGTATTATAAGATACATATTAAAATATATTACATGACATATCGCAAAAAGACATACAGTCATAGTCATTAAAAAGTCTTGTTGGTATCAACTCTTTTAAACAACAATACAAAGTTCAATAAAAATAAAAAATAAAAATAAATAAATAAAAATTGAAGGCAAGTACAAAAACACGTTACAAAATCACAGTATATAATAAAAGGCTTTTACGAACAATTAAGGAACCATAGCATTGAAAAGATGACAATATTTTATCACCATATATTACAATATTATCCTTTGCATTTGTTAAAGGGAAAATCTGGTATAGCAATTTTAGTAAGAATTTAAAGATAAATGGTCCCACTCTACCCCCCACCCCCCCCCCCAAACTGTGCAGCTGTATCTCTTAAAAGGTTCAGTGAGTAAGACTTGGAAGATCTTTAAGCAGAAATGGAATACAGTATCTATAATTATGTTTCATCAGTGTTCAGTCGCAGAAAAATAAGTAGTAATTGTGTTTTTATTACCTTACAATGATCTGTTACTAGAATGAATGGTTTCACCCTTAAAGACCCAGCTCTACCTTTGTGGCAGATGAATTTTTCTCTTTTTTTTAACATTTATAAATGATTATCACCATCTATTACAATATCCTCTGAATTTGCATTTTTTCATTGAAAATCAGGTATTTTCCCGCATTGAATTTACTGATCATGTAGATTTTCATACGAAGCTTAGATTAAAGTTGAAGCTCATTATAAGAGAAACGGAAAACTGAAGAAAAAGTGACTTTTTCAGCAAAATCTGTCAGTAACTAAACATAAACCAAATGTCTCCATCCACTGTCATTGATCCAACTCATGGGTTTTACTGGTGAATCAGTGCTGTAGAAGATGACGGCGTTTCCACAGTAACTACAGAGCCTCTGAATGTCTGATGACCATGAAAAGATGACAGTGTTTTATCAACATTTTACGATATTATCCTTTGCATTTTTAAAAGTGAAAATCTGGAATAGCAATTTTAACTAAAAATTGAAAGATAAATCGACACACCCCACCCCCCCACCCCCCCACCCCCCGCCACACACACACACACACACACACACACACACACACTGTGCAGCTGTATTAAAAGGTTCAGACATACAGTATCTATAATTATGTTTTCATCAGTGTTCAGTCGCAGAAAAATAAGTAGTAATTGTGTTTTTTATTACCTTTATTTATTATGTACGTGTTTTATTTTGACATTTTATTTAATTCATGTTATATGTATCATTTATGTTTTCTTTTTGTATTTTAATTAATATTTATGTTAGCTGTTAATTATTTATGTGTTTCATTTTGACATTTTATTTCATTCATGTTATATGTATCATTAATGTTTTCTTTTGTATTTTAATTAATATTTATGTTAATATTTTTTATTATTTATATGTTTTATTTTGACATTTTTATTTCATTCATGTTTATATTTATTATTTAGGTTTATATTTTAATGAATATTTATGTTAGTTATTTATTATTTATGTGTTTTTCCAAACATATTCCACTGTGTAAAAAAAAAAGGAAAAAAAGGCCACCAACCGTTATCCACATTGAAGCTGTTAAATGGGCAGTATTTGTCATATGAGGTGTCTTTTAAGTAACATTCTTGAGAGTATCGGTATCAGGTATTGAATAAATATGCCAAAAAAAGTAATGGGTATTGTATTGAATCATGAAAGTGTGGTATTGCTCAGCACTAACGAAGCAATTTATTAAAACATGTAAAGTGGAAAAGGACCTGTGACTAAGCAGTGTATTTCCGACTGTAATATATCTATCAACATTATACTGGAAGTAAAGCTGTTTGTACTTCGGAATTTTCTTTGTAATTTGTATTTGCAATTTTCCTGCTCTTCCCACTTTATATTCCAGTTGAATATCCCTACTCTAAACCATTTTTCATGTGTTGTGACCGCCATACTTTAGGATGAGACATCTGCAACCTAAGTACTAGATGCCATGACATTTAAAATACAGAACCTTCAAAACCCACCAACGTAATACCACCTCAATGTGTGATTTTTAGGCCATGGATAATGTATTCCAGATTCCAAAAATGGTGCTCATCCTTTGCTTTTGGCCTCCGGGTTCCAAATTATAGAGCCAACTGTACATTCACATGAGGTCTTTACCTGCTGCACCATCCCACAGATTTGTCTCCAGTGTCATCACAGCTTCTTTTAGTATTCAGAAGGTTATATACATTGAAATAGCCATTTTAGTTTAACCCATAAAGACCCAAACATCCATCAGCGACCAAAAACCATCGACTGATCTAAACTGTTTAATACCTGTTGATCCACTAATCCTATTAATACATGGAAATAATTGGTGTAAAATGCAGTTTATCATCTTTTCATAGTCATCAGATACGACCCATTTGGACGTTCAGAGGCTCCGTAGTTACCGTGGAAACAGCGTCATCTTCTACAACATTGATTCACCAGTAAAACCCATGGAGTTGGATCAATGACAGTGGATGGACACACTGGGTTTATGTTCAGTTAATGATAGGTTTTACTGAAAAAAGTCACTTTTTCTTCCGTTTTCTCTGTTTTTTATAAAATAACCCTAACTTTAACCCTTTCATGCATACTGGTCACTACAGTGGACAGCTATTCTCCAGCTGTTCTCTTGTATATTCATGGATTTTGTTGTTTTAGTTTCGTATCATCCAACACAACACCATCACATACACTGCAATTCATACCATTACTGTAACTTTGCTGTTCTTTATAAATGTGATCTGCAGAAATATGTTTCAGTGTAAATCAATAGCTAATTGTTTTTAGATTGTAATTTAAAAGTTTTCATATTCAAAAAGTTTTGTTGTTTTTTTTTTGCATATTATCTACATGAAATGAGTAATAACTAGTATTAGAGTATGTTAAAATGTTAGAAAACATCAGATTAGCTGCATGAAAAATGGTTTTATTTCATAGTTTTCACTTTCTGATGATGGGTTTTAAATACATGTATTTTTTTGCCTCAAAAATTAAACACATGGTGTCCAGCTGAGTGGACATTTTTGTAACTCCATGAAAAATAGGTCCATAAAAAAAACAAAATAAAAATAAATTCAATTGCATTGTTTTTTTCATGCCTAAAGAGGAATAAAAGCACTCGGGGGGGAAAAACAAAAATCTTGACTGAGATTTTCATAATTCATGCATGAAAGGGTTAATTTGAGCATTTATGAACATCTACGTAATCTGTAAATTGAATATAGTTAAATACATGATTTTCAATTAACCCTATAACGCCGAACATATCATATTTGATACATGAGTTTTGAAGCCCTCTACATGATCAGTGTGATATTTTTTCTTAAAAATCCTGATGTATACAATTAGATACATGCAATACACGGATAATCCACCAGGGGTGAGGAAATCTTTCACCAGAGGCCTTTCCAGTGACACTACAAGACTGTCATTAATGAGGAAGGAGGCAGAACTTCGGCAATTTTGAAAAAGAATTACCAATTTGTTAGACATGTCTGTGTTATATTGTATTTTTTTGTTCAAAAATAATAATATATGAGCACTGAGACCTAATGTGTCAAATATGATAAAAAATTGAAACTCATACATGGAAATTAATATTTGAAAATTTTTTTGGGGGGGGGGATTGTTCAGAAGGACCAATAAAGGCTTCAGTTTCAAAGAATTGGAACTTTCTGTCTGTGACTTAATGGTTCAGGCTTTACAGGGTTAAAACAAAACAAAAACATTACCACTCATTGCTCATTTAACCCATAAAGACCCAGTGCCACTTTAAGTGCCATTTAAAAAAATATGTTTCTCTAGTTAACCTTCTTAAGTGTTTTATCACCATTTATTATAATATTGTCCTCTGTGAACACCAGGTATTTCCTATATTTAACTGACTGATCATGTAGATGTACCCAATGTAGCAAATATGATGCAAAACACAACTCATACATGGAAATTGATATTCTAAAAAAAAAAAAAAAAAAAAATATATATATATATTATATATATATATATATATATATATATATATATATATATATATTGTTCAGAATGATCAATAAAGGCTCCAGTTTCAAAGAACTGGAATTTTCTGTCAATGTTGTTATGGTTCAGGCTTTACAGGGTTAAGAAAGGTCAAATAGAGAGAAATATTCTTTTTTTTTTTTTTTTAAATACCACAAAAGTATCACTGGGTCTTTATAGGTTAACTGATTGTAAAGATCTTTTAATAAATAAATAAAGTAATTTGAAGCCTTTTTTCCTGTCAGTAGGTGCACAGACAAATCATTTTTCATTGTGCTCTCTCCAGGTAAAATGCCTTTTAGACCTCAGTGGGAATAATGTGGCACCAGTTCTGAGTGATGCTTCCATATTCACTTTTCTGAATGCATCCATTTTTTAGACAGCATGACAAGCATGATACAACAGTGTCTGCATCTACTGTGATATATAACATACGCCTCAAAAATGAGCCTTTTGCTGTTGCTTTCTAAGCAATAATCGTGGGTGATTTTGTCGTTTTCTGTCCCCCACTGTCTCCCTGATTCATGGAGGCTTTATACCACAGTTTTATGGTTTGTGCAGGTTCGCTGCTGTTTCCCTACACATTTGAGCACTAAAACTCGATCATTATCTGATTTCTGGAGTTATTGGATTATTTAAGTGATAGTCTGATATGTTTTTATCAGATAACAGTAGTTATTTGATGAGAAATCAGATTAACACACACAGAAAGACACAGAAAAAGGAGGAGGTTATAATCTAAGGGGAGATCTAAATTTAATAAAACATAAAGTAAGAACAACAATGAAAAGTATGTGCGTATCAAACTGTGGGGAGACTTTGAGGAACAGTCTGGAGCAAGAGATAAGCACAGTACAAACATAAATATATTTAAAAAGAGGTGTAAAAACTTATTTCTAAATAGGTTTATGGAAGATGAGGGGTAAAAATTCCTAAACATATGGGATATTATAAGTTGATATAGATATTTATATATTGGTAGTATATACAGGTTTTATATATTTTATGGATGAATGTGGATATGAATCGCGGGATATTATATATATGCATGTGCTGATGTCAGCATATCAATCGCCTCTATATATGTGCCAAGTTTGAAGTAAATTGAAAAAAAATTAAAGTTTTTATCGACATGTGACATTTCGCTCATTATAAGTAAATGGGAGAAAAAAGAAAAAAGTTAAAAATTCTTAAGAAATTTGAACTTTGACCTACTTTTCCCAACATCTAATCACATCTATTCTGGGTCACTGGCAATCTATAAGCCCAATTTAGTATGAATTCAACCAATAGTTTTGCTGCTACAGACATTTGAAATTTTGTCCATTATAAGTAAATGGGAAAAAAAGAGTAAAAACAAATCATAAAAAATTGAAACTTTGACTTATTTTCCCCAAAATGTAATGACATCTATTCCAGGTCACTGGCAATCTATAAACCATATTTGGTATGAATTCAACCAATAGTTTAGCTGCTACAGACATTTGACATTTCACCCATTATAAGTAATTGGGGAAATTTTTCTTTTTTAAAAATTCATAAAAAAAAATTTAACCTTTGACTTTTTCCCCAAAATGTGATGACATCTATTCAGGGTCACTGGCAATCTATAAACCCAATTTGGTATTAATTCAAATAATAGTTTGCTGCTACAGACATTAGAAATTTCACCCATTATAAGTAAAAGGGGGGGGGGGGGTTTAAAAATTCATAAAACATTGAAACTTTGACTTATTTTTCATAAAATGTAATCAGATCTGATTACATTACAGATCTGTAAACCAAATTTGGTATGAATTCAACCAACAGTTTTGCTGCTACAGACATTTGATATTTCACCTATTATAAGTAAATAGGGAAAAAAAAGATTTAAAAAAATTCATTAAAACAAAATTGAAACTTTGACTTATTTTCCTAAAATGTAATCAGATCTATTCTGGGTCACTGGCTATCTATAAACCCAAATTGACATGAATTCAGCCAATACTTTTGCCGCTAGAGTGTTCAACAATTAAAGAAATGAACTGAACCAAAACAACACCACTTGCCTTCCCTTCGTGGGGCGGGGTAATAATGGATTAAAACGTATAAAACCAGGGTTTTTCAATTATCGCATTTCTGAAGTGTGTGTAAACCTGTCAGATCCCATTATTTCAATTATCTGATTACTCCCACTTACCACATTTTTACAGTCAAATAAACCAGCTCAATGATCAGACTCTTCCATTAAGGGCAGAACAATAAAACGATGACTCCGCCCCCTTTCTATGCTTGTACCTTTTGTATAGAACGTCAAAACAGAGTAGAGACTCCATATTCCCACCTTGAACATATCGGCTTTCCATCTTGTTTTTGCTTTCTTGCAGGTTTTGTTTTTTTTTTTTGTTCATGCTCCCCTTCCTCCCTTCCTCCCTTCCTCCCTTCCTTGTTCTATCTGTCTCTCTGTCTCTCTCTC